>NC_080192.1:56943347-57077524 GCF_030028045.1 Hippopotamus amphibius kiboko | reverse complement strand
GAGGTGTGACATATGTCAGGTGACACTGCCACATGTGTTGAAGTAGAAATGGTGTGACCAATAACAGGCACAATGTGACTGACATTTTTGGATAATTGCATGTTATGACACACATGAGGTGACAATCACTCAGGCATTATGACAGGTGTGATGTGACAATCATAAGAGGCTTGTGACAGATGTGTGGTGACAATCACATGCCAATTGTGACAGGGTGAGCTGATACACACGTGGGTTGTGCCTGAAGTTATGTGACATTCTCATGTGTAATGACATATACTGTGTGATACTCTGTAATGCATGTGACAAATGTGAGGTGACAATCACAGTCTTGGTGTGACAGATGTCATGTGACACTGCCATGTGTGTTGAGACAGAAATGGCATGACAGTCACAGGCTCAATGTGACAGATATGATGTGACAGTTGTGCATGATGACACAGAGGAGGTGACAATCACAAGGGCACTGTGACAGCAGTGATGTGACCCACATAAGCAGTGTGTGAGAAAACCCACATGCTGGTTGTGACTATGTGAGATGACACACAAGGGGCTTGTGCCTGATGTGATATGACACTGTCATGTGTGATGACAGATATGATGTGGCACTCCATAAAGCACATGACAAATGTGAGGTGACAATCACACTCTTGGTGTGACAGATGTCATGTGACACTGACATGTGTGTTGAGACAAATAGGTGACAGCCACAGGCATGATGTGACAGATATGTGACACTTGCCTGTTATGACACAGATGAGGTGACCATCACATGGGCATGGTGACAGTTTGGATGTGACACACATAAGTGGTGTGTGACAGCTGTGTGGTGTCAACCACTTGCTGGTTGTGACCATGTGAGGTGACACACAAGTGGGTTGTGCCTGATGTGCTATGACACACTCATGTGATGGGACACATATGACATGACACTCCAGAAGTCATGTGACACATGTGATGTGCTAATCACACTCTTGTTGAGACAGATGTCAGGTAACACTGCCATGTGTGTCGAGACAGAAATAGTGTGACCCTAACAGGCACAATGGGACTGAAATGTTGTGACACTTGCACATTATGACACCCATGAGGTGACAATCACACAGGCATTGGGACAGGTGTGATGTGACAATCATGAGTCTTGTGACCGATGTGTGGTGACATTGACATGCCAATTGTGACCATGTGAGGTGACACACAAGTGAATTTGGAACTGTTACGATGTGACACACGCATGTGCAATGTGACTGGTGTGATGTGACACTCCTGGGAGGCATGTGACTAATATGAGGGGACAATCACACTCTGTGTGTCACAGGAGTCAGGTGACACTCTCAAGTGTGTTGAGACCCATGTGATGTGACAATCACATGTGCAATGACACAGGTATGATGTGACCCTTGGGCATTAAGACACATGAGGTGACAAATACATGAACATTGTGACAGTTGTGATGTGACCGTCATAAGCAGCTTGTGACAGATGTGCGGTGACAATCACATGCCAGTTGTGACCATGTGAGGTGACACACAAGTGGGCTGTGCCTGATGTGATATGACACTCTCATGTGTGATGACAGATAGGATGTGTCACTCTGTAAAGCATGTGCCAAATGTGAGGTAACACACTATGGGTGTAACAGATGTCAGATGACACTGCCACATTTGTTGAGGCAGAAATGCTGTGACAATAACAGACATGATGTGACTGATATGTTATGGCACTTGCGTGTTACAACACAGGTGATGTGACAATCACATGGGCCTTGTAACAGTTTTGATGTGACACACATAAGCATGTGTGACACATGTGTGGTGATCACGTGAGGTGACACACAAATGGCTTGTGCTTGATGTGATATGACTCTCATGTGTGATGACAGGTATGATGCGATGCTCTGTAAAGCAAGTGACAATGTGAGGTGACACACAAGTTGATTGGAACTGATCTGATGTGACACACACATGTGTGATATGAGAGGTATGATGTGACACCCCTGCATGGCATGTGACTTATATGAGGTGACACTCACTCTCTGGGTGTGACACATGTCAGGAGACACTCTCATGCGTGTTGAGACAGATGTGATATGACAATCACAGGTGCAATGCGACACATATGATGGGGCATTTGCATGTTAAGATACATGTGGGATGACAACCACAGAAGCGTTGTGACAGTTGTGATGTGACAGTCATAAATGGCTTGGGACAAATGAGTGGTGACAATCGTATGCTGATTGTGACCTTCTGAGTTGACATGCATGTGGGTTGTGATGGACATGATGTGACATGCACATGTGAAGTGACAGGTATGCTGTAATGCTTCTGGAAGTCTTCTGACAAATTGAGGTCACAATAACACTCTGAGTGTGACAGGTATCAGGTGACAATGCCACATGTGTTGAGACAGAAATGATATGAGAGCCACAGGCATGATGTGATAGCTATGATGTGACACTTGCCTGTTAAGACACATGGTGAGGTAACAATCACATGAGTGTTGTGACAGTTGTGATGTGACACACATAAGCAATGTGTGACAGGTGTGTGATGACAACCACATGCTGGTTGTGACCATGTGAGGTGACACAAGTGGGTTGTACCTGATGAGATATGACACTCTCACATGTGATGCGACAGATATGATGTGACACTCTGGAAGGCATTTGACACATGTGATGTGACACTCACACTCAGGGTATGACAGATGTCAGATGACACACCCACATGGGCTGAGACAGAAGTGACGTGATAATCATAAGTGTGATGGGATAGATACGATATAATGCTTTCATGTTATGACACATGTGAGGTAACGGCCACATGGGTGTGGTGACAGTTGTGATATGACACTGATAAGAGGCTTGTGACAGATGTGTGGTGACAATCATATGCCAGTGGTGAACACATGAGGTGACAAATGGGTGGTGATGGATGTGACGTGACAGTCCCATATGTGATGTGACAGGGAAACATGACACTTTGTAAGGCACCTGACAAATGGGAGGTGACAAACACACTCTGGGTGTGACAGATGCCAGGTGACACTGCCACATGTGTTGAGACAGAAATGATGCGAGAGTCACAGGCACGATGTGACAGCTATGATGTGACACGTGCATTCTGACATAGGAGAAGTGACAGTCACATGGGTGTTATAACAGTTTTGATGTAACACACAGAAGTATGTGTGACAGATGTGTGGTGACAATCATATGCCAATTGTGACAATGGGAGGTGACACACAACTGGGTTGGATCTGATGTGATGTGACAATCACATGTGCAATGTGACAGGTATGATGTGACAGTTGTGCGTGAAGACACATGTGAGGTGACAGTCACTTGAGCATTGTGACAGTTGTGATGTGAGACTCATAAGTGGCTTGTGACCAGTGTGTGGTGACAATCATATGCAGATTGTGACCATCTGAGATCACATACATATGGGTTTTGACTGATGTGATGTGACATGCACATGTCAGATGTGACAGGGATGATGTGACACTCCCAGAAGACGTGTGACAAGTGTGAGGTGACAATCACACTGTGGGTGTGACAGATATCAGGTGACACTGCCACGTGTGTTGAGACAGAAATGATGTGATGATCACAGGCATGATATGAGAGATATGATGTGACACTTGCATATTATAACACAGATGAGGTGACAATCACATGGGCATTGTAACAGATTTGACGTGACCCACATAAGCATGTGTGACAGATGTGTGGTGACAATAACATGTGGGTTGTGACCATGTGAGGTGACACACAAGTGGGTTGTGCCTCATGTGATATTTCACTCCCATGTGTAATGTGACAGATATGATGTGACACTCCATAACACATGTGACAAATGTGAGGTGACAATCACACTCGAGGTGTGACATATGTCAGGTGACACTGCCACATGTGTTGAAGTAGAAATGGTGTGACCAATAACAGGCACAATGTGACTGACATTTTTGGATAATTGCATGTTATGACACACATGAGGTGACAATCACTCAGGCATTATGACAGGTGTGATGTGACAATCATAAGAGGCTTGTGACAGATGTGTGGTGACAATCACATGCCAATTGTGACAGGGTGAGCTGATACACACGTGGGTTGTGCCTGAAGTTATGTGACATTCTCATGTGTAATGACATATACTGTGTGATACTCTGTAATGCATGTGACAAATGTGAGGTGACAATCACAGTCTTGGTGTGACAGATGTCATGTGACACTGCCATGTGTGTTGAGACAGAAATGGCATGACAGTCACAGGCTCAATGTGACAGATATGATGTGACACTTGCCCATGATGACACTGGTGAGGTGACAATCACAGGGGGTTGTGAAAGTTGTGATGTGACACACATAATCAGTGTGTGACAGGTATGTTTTGGCAACCACATGTAGGTTGTGACCATGTGAGATGACACACAAGTGGGTTGTGCCTGCTGTGATGTGATACTCTCATGTGTGATGACAGATATGATGTAACACTTCATCAAGCATGTGGCAAATGTGAGTCAACAATCACACTCTGGGTGTGACAGATGTCAGATGACACTGCCATATTTGCTGAGACAGAAATGATGTGACAGTCACAGGCATGATGTGAAAAATAGGATGTGACACTACATAAAGCATGTCACAAATGTGAGGTGATAATGACACTTTGGATGTGACAGATATCACAACTGCCATGTGTGTTGAGACAGAAATGATATGACAATAACAGGCATGTGACTGATATGTAGTGGCACTTGCACATTATGACACATGAGAAGACAATCACAAGGACCTTGTGACAGGTGTGATGTGACAATCATAAGTGGTTTGTGCCAGTTGTGGGTTGACAATCACTCGATGGTTGTGATAATGTGAATTGTGGAAAAACAGGTTTGTGATATAGACTTTGACATGCACATGTGTGATGTGACAGATATGCAACTCTCTCTAAGGCATGTGTCAAATATGAGGTGACGATCACACTCTGGGTGTAACAGATGTCAGGGGAATCTGCCACATGTGTTGAGACAGAAATGAGGTCACAGGTGCAATGTGACAGATATGATGTGACAGTTGTGCATGATGACACAGAGGAGGTGACAATCACAAGGGCACAGTGTGTGTTGAGGCAGAAATGCTGTGACAATAACAGACATGATGTGACTGATATGTTATGGCACTTGTGTGTTACAACACAGGTGATGTGACAATCACATGGGCCTTGTAACAGTTTTGATGTGACACACATAAGCATGTGTGACACATGTGTGGTGATCATGTGAGGTGACACACAAATGGCTTGTGCTTGATGTGATATGACTCTCATGTGTGATGACAGGTATGATGCAATGCTCTGTAAAGCAAGTGACAATGTGAGGTGACACACAAGTTGGTTGGAACTGATCTGATGTGACACACACATGTGTGATATGAGAGGTATGATGTGACACCCCTGCATGGCATGTGACTTATATGAGGTGACACTCACTCTCTGGGTGTGACACATGTCAGGAGACACTCTCATGCGTGTTGAGACAGATGTGATATGACAATCACAGGTGCAATGCGACACATATGATGGGGCATTTGCATGTTAAGATACATGTGGGATGACAACCACAGAAGCGTTGTGACAGTTGTGATGTGACAATCATAAATGGCTTGGGACAAATGAGTGGTGACAATCGTATGCTGATTGTGACCTTCTGAGTTGACATGCATGTGGGTTGTGATGGACATGATGTGACATGCACATGTGAAGTGACAGGTATGCTGTAATGCTTCTGGAAGTCTTCTGACAAATTGAGGTCACAATAACACTCTGAGTGTGACAGGTATCAGGTGACAATGCCACATGTGTTGAGACAGAAATGATATGAGAGCCACAGGCATGATGTGATAGCTATGATGTGACACTTGCCTCTTAAGACACATGGTGAGGTAACAATCACATGAGTGTTGTGACAGTTGTGATGTGACACACATAAGCAATGTGTGACAGGTGTGTGATGACAACCACATGCTGGTTGTGACCATGTGAGGTGACACAAGTGGGTTGTACCTGATGAGATATGACACTCTCACATGTGATGCGACAGATATGATGTGACACTCTGGAAGGCATTTGACACATGTGATGTGACACTCACACTCAGGGTATGACAGATGTCAGATGACACACCCACATGGGCTGAGACAGAAGTGACGTGATAATCATAAGTGTGATGGGATAGATACGATATAATGCTTTCATGTTATGACACATGTGAGGTAACGGCCACATGGGTGTGGTGACAGTTGTGATATGACACTGATAAGAGGCTTGTGACAGATGTGTGGTGACAATCATATGCCAGTGGTGAACACATGAGGTGACAAATGGGTGGTGATGGATGTGACGTGACAGTCCCATATGTGATGTGACAGGGAAACATGACACTTTGTAAGGCACCTGACAAATGGGAGGTGACAAACACACTCTGGGTGTGACAGATGCCAGGTGACACTGCCACATGTGTTGAGACAGAAATGATGCGAGAGTCACAGGCACGATGTGACAGATATGATGTGACACGTGCATTCTGACATAGGAGAAGTGACAGTCACATGGGTGTTATAACAGTTTTGATGTAACACACAGAAGTATGTGTGACAGATGTGTGGTGACAATCATATGCCAATTGTGACAATGGGAGGTGACACACAACTGGGTTGGATCTGATGTGATGTGACAATCACATGTGCAATGTGACAGGTATGATGTGACAGTTGTGCGTGAAGACACATGTGAGGTGACAGTCACTTGAGCATTGTGACAGTTGTGATGTGAGACTCATAAGTGGCTTGTGACCAGTGTGTGGTGACAATCATATGCAGATTGTGACCATCTGAGATCACATACATATGGGTTTTGACTGATGTGATGTGACCTGCACATGTCAGATGTGACAGGGATGATGTGACACTCCCAGAAGACGTGTGACAAGTGTGAGGTGACAATCACACTGTGGGTGTGACAGATATCAGGTGACACTGCCACGTGTGTTGAGACAGAAATGATGTGATGATCACAGGCATGATATGAGAGATATGATGTGACACTTGCATATTATAACACAGATGAGGTGACAATCACATGGGCATTGTAACAGATTTGACGTGACCCACATAAGCATGTGTGACAGATGTGTGGTGACAATAACATGTGGGTTGTGACCATGTGAGGTGACACACAAGTGGGTTGTGCCTCATGTGATATTTCACTCCCATGTGTAATGTGACAGATATGATGTGACACTCCATAACACATGTGACAAATGTGAGGTGACAATCACACTCGAGGTGTGACATATGTCAGGTGACACTGCCACATGTGTTGAAGTAGAAGTGGTGTGACCAATAACAGGCACAATGTGACTGACATTTTTGGATAATTGCATGTTATGACACACATGAGGTGACAATCACTCAGGCATTATGACAGGTGTGATGTGACAATCATAAGAGGCTTGTGACAGATGTGTGGTGACAATCACATGCCAATTGTGACAGGGTGAGCTGATACACACCTGGGTTGTGCCTGAAGTTATGTGACATTCTCATGTGTAATGACATATACTGTGTGATACTCTGTAATGCATGTGACAAATGTGAGGTGACAATCACAGTCTTGGTGTGACAGATGTCATGTGACACTGCCATGTGTGTTGAGACAGAAATGGCATGACAGTCACAGGCTCAATGTGACAGATATGATGTGACAGTTGTGCATGATGACACAGAGGAGGTGACAATCACAAGGGCACAGTGACAGCAGTGATGTGACCCACAGAAGCAGTGTGTGTGAAAACCCACATGCTGGTTGTGACTATGTGAGATGACACACAAGGGGCTTGTGCCTGATGTGATATGACACTGTCATGTGTGATGACAGATATGATGTGACACTCCATAAAGCACATGACAAATGTGAGGTGACAATCACACTCTTGGTGTGACAGATGTCATGTGACACTGACATGTGTGTTGAGACAAATAGGTGACAGCCACAGGCATGATGTGACAGATATGTGACACTTGCCTGTTATGACACAGATGAGGTGACAATCACATGGGCATGGTGACAGTTTGGATGTGACACACATAAGTGGTGTGTGACAGCTGTGTGGTGTCAACCACTTGCTGGTTGTGACCATGTGAGGTGACACACAAGTGGGTTGTGCCTGATGTGCTATGACACACTCATGTGATGGGACACATATGACATGACACTCCAGAAGTCATGTGACAAATGTGATGTGCTAATCACACTCTTGTTGAGACAGATGTCAGGTAACACTGCCATGTGTGTCGAGACAGAAATAGTGTGACCCTAACAGGCACAATGGGACTGAAATGTTGTGACACTTGCACATTATGACACCCATGAGGTGACAATCACACAGGCATTGGGACAGGTGTGATGTGACAATCATGAGTCTTGTGACCGATGTGTGGTGACATTGACATGCCAATTGTGACCATGTGGGGTGACACACAAGTGAATTTGGAACTGTTGTGATGTGACACACGCATGTGCAATGTGACTGGTGTGATGTGACACTCCTGGGAGGCATGTGACTAATATGAGGGGACAATCACACTCTGTGTGTCACAGGAGTCAGGTGACACTCTCAAGTGTGTTGAGACCCATGTGATGTGACAATCACATGTGCAATGACACAGGTATGATGTGACCCTTGGGCATTAAGACACATGAGGTGACAAATACATGAACATTGTGACAGTTGTGATGTGACCGTCATAAGCAGCTTGTGACAGATGTGCGGTGACAATCACATGCCAGTTGTGACCATGTGAGGTGACACACAAGTGGGCTGTGCCTGATGTGATATGACACTCTCATGTGTGATGACAGATAGGATGTGTCACTCTGTAAAGCATGTGCCAAATGTGAGGTAACACACTATGGGTGTAACAGATGTCAGATGACACTGCCACATTTGTTGAGGCAGAAATGCTGTGACAATAACAGACATGATGTGACTGATATGTTATGGCACTTGCGTGTTACAACACAGGTGATGTGACAATCACATGGGCCTTGTAACAGTTTTGATGTGACACACATAAGCATGTGTGACACATGTGTGGTGATCACGTGAGGTGACACACAAATGGCTTGTGCTTGATGTGATATGACTCTCATGTGTGATGACAGGTATGATGCGATGCTCTGTAAAGCAAGTGACAATGTGAGGTGACACACAAGTTGATTGGAACTGATCTGATGTGACACACACATGTGTGATATGAGAGGTATGATGTGACACCCCTGCATGGCATGTGACTTATATGAGGTGACACTCACTCTCTGGGTGTGACACATGTCAGGAGACACTCTCATGCATGTTGAGACAGATGTGATATGACAATCACAGGTGCAATGCGACACATATGATGGGGCATTTGCATGTTAAGATACATGTGGGATGACAACCACAGAAGCGTTGTGACAGTTGTGATGTGACAATCATAAATGGCTTGGGACAAATGAGTGGTGACAATCGTATGCTGATTGTGACCTTCTGAGTTGACATGCATGTGGGTTGTGATGGACATGATGTGACATGCACATGTGAAGTGACAGGTATGCTGTAATGCTTCTGGAAGTCTTCTGACAAATTGAGGTCACAATAACACTCTGAGTGTGACAGGTATCAGGTGACAATGCCACATGTGTTGAGACAGAAATGATATGAGAGCCACAGGCATGATGTGATAGCTATGATGTGACACTTGCCTCTTAAGACACATGGTGAGGTAACAATCACATGAGTGTTGTGACAGTTGTGATGTGACACACATAAGCAATGTGTGACAGGTGTGTGATGACAACCACATGCTGGTTGTGACCATGTGAGGTGACACAAGTGGGTTGTACCTGATGAGATATGACACTCTCACATGTGATGCGACAGATATGATGTGACACTCTGGAAGGCATTTGACACATGTGATGTGACACTCACACTCAGGGTATGACAGATGTCAGATGACACACCCACATGGGCTGAGACAGAAGTGACGTGATAATCATAAGTGTGATGGGATAGATACGATATAATGCTTTCATGTTATGACACATGTGAGGTAACGGCCACATGGGTGTGGTGACAGTTGTGATATGACACTGATAAGAGGCTTGTGACAGATGTGTGGTGACAATCATATGCCAGTGGTGAACACATGAGGTGACAAATGGGTGGTGATGGATGTGACGTGACAGTCCCATATGTGATGTGACAGGGAAACATGACACTTTGTAAGGCACCTGACAAATGGGAGGTGACAAACACACTCTGGGTGTGACAGATGCCAGGTGACACTGCCACATGTGTTGAGACAGAAATGATGCGAGAGTCACAGGCACGATGTGACAGATATGATGTGACACGTGCATTCTGACATAGGAGAAGTGACAGTCACATGGGTGTTATAACAGTTTTGATGTAACACACAGAAGTATGTGTGACAGATGTGTGGTGACAATCATATGCCAATTGTGACAATGGGAGGTGACACACAACTGGGTTGGATCTGATGTGATGTGACAATCACATGTGCAATGTGACAGGTATGATGTGACAGTTGTGCGTGAAGACACATGTGAGGTGACAGTCACTTGAGCATTGTGACAGTTGTGATGTGAGACTCATAAGTGGCTTGTGACCAGTGTGTGGTGACAATCATATGCAGATTGTGACCATCTGAGATCACATACATATGGGTTTTGACTGATGTGATGTGACATGCACATGTCAGATGTGACAGGGATGATGTGACACTCCCAGAAGACGTGTGACAAGTGTGAGGTGACAATCACACTGTGGGTGTGACAGATATCAGGTGACACTGCCATGTGTGTTGAGACAGAAATGATGTGATGATCACAGGCATGATATGAGAGATATGATGTGACACTTGCATATTATAACACAGATGAGGTGACAATCACATGGGCATTGTAACAGATTTGACGTGACCCACATAAGCATGTGTGACAGATGTGTGGTGACAATAACATGTGGGTTGTGACCATGTGAGGTGACACACAAGTGGGTTGTGCCTCATGTGATATTTCACTCCCATGTGTAATGTGACAGATATGATGTGACACTCCATAACACATGTGACAAATGTGAGGTGACAATCACACTCGAGGTGTGACATATGTCAGGTGACACTGCCACATGTGTTGAAGTAGAAATGGTGTGACCAATAACAGGCACAATGTGACTGACATTTTTGGATAATTGCATGTTATGACACACATGAGGTGACAATCACTCAGGCATTATGACAGGTGTGATGTGACAATCATAAGAGGCTTGTGACAGATGTGTGGTGACAATCACATGCCAATTGTGACAGGGTGAGCTGATACACACCTGGGTTGTGCCTGAAGTTATGTGACATTCTCATGTGTAATGACATATACTGTGTGATACTCTGTAATGCATGTGACAAATGTGAGGTGACAATCACAGTCTTGGTGTGACAGATGTCATGTGACACTGCCATGTGTGTTGAGACAGAAATGGCATGACAGTCACAGGCTCAATGTGACAGATATGATGTGACAGTTGTGCATGATGACACAGAGGAGGTGACAATCACAAGGGCACTGTGACAGCAGTGATGTGACCCACATAAGCAGTGTGTGAGAAAACCCACATGCTGGTTGTGACTATGTGAGATGACACACAAGGGGCTTGTGCCTGATGTGATATGACACTGTCATGTGTGATGACAGATATGATGTGGCACTCCATAAAGCACATGACAAATGTGAGGTGACAATCACACTCTTGGTGTGACAGATGTCATGTGACACTGACATGTGTGTTGAGACAAATAGGTGACAGCCACAGGCATGATGTGACAGATATGTGACACTTGCCTGTTATGACACAGATGAGGTGACCATCACATGGGCATGGTGACAGTTTGGATGTGACACACATAAGTGGTGTGTGACAGCTGTGTGGTGTCAACCACTTGCTGGTTGTGACCATGTGAGGTGACACACAAGTGGGTTGTGCCTGATGTGCTATGACACACTCATGTGATGGGACACATATGACATGACACTCCAGAAGTCATGTGACACATGTGATGTGCTAATCACACTCTTGTTGAGACAGATGTCAGGTAACACTGCCATGTGTGTCGAGACAGAAATAGTGTGACCCTAACAGGCACAATGGGACTGAAATGTTGTGACACTTGCACATTATGACACCCATGAGGTGACAATCACACAGGCATTGGGACAGGTGTGATGTGACAATCATGAGTCTTGTGACCGATGTGTGGTGACATTGACATGCCAATTGTGACCATGTGAGGTGACACACAAGTGAATTTGGAACTGTTGTGATGTGACACACGCATGTGCAATGTGACTGGTGTGATGTGACACTCCTGGGAGGCATGTGACTAATATGAGGGGACAATCACACTCTGTGTGTCACAGGAGTCAGGTGACACTCTCAAGTGTGTTGAGACCCATGTGATGTGACAATCACATGTGCAATGACACAGGTATGATGTGACCCTTGGGCATTAAGACACATGAGGTGACAAATACATGAACATTGTGACAGTTGTGATGTGACCGTCATAAGCAGCTTGTGACAGATGTGCGGTGACAATCACATGCCAGTTGTGACCATGTGAGGTGACACACAAGTGGGCTGTGCCTGATGTGATATGACACTCTCATGTGTGATGACAGATAGGATGTGTCACTCTGTAAAGCATGTGCCAAATGTGAGGTAACACACTATGGGTGTAACAGATGTCAGATGACACTGCCACATTTGTTGAGGCAGAAATGCTGTGACAATAACAGACATGATGTGACTGATATGTTATGGCACTTGCGTGTTACAACACAGGTGATGTGACAATCACATGGGCCTTGTAACAGTTTTGATGTGACACACATAAGCATGTGTGACACATGTGTGGTGATCACGTGAGGTGACACACAAATGGCTTGTGCTTGATGTGATATGACTCTCATGTGTGATGACAGGTATGATGCGATGCTCTGTAAAGCAAGTGACAATGTGAGGTGACACACAAGTTGATTGGAACTGATCTGATGTGACACACACATGTGTGATATGAGAGGTATGATGTGACACCCCTGCATGGCATGTGACTTATATGAGGTGACAATCACTCTCTGGGTGTGACACATGTCAGGAGACACTCTCATGCGTGTTGAGACAGATGTGATATGACAATCACAGGTGCAATGCGACACATATGATGGGGCATTTGCATGTTAAGATACATGTGGGATGACAACCACAGAAGCGTTGTGACAGTTGTGATGTGACAGTCATAAATGGCTTGGGACAAATGAGTGGTGACAATCGTATGCTGATTGTGACCTTCTGAGTTGACATGCATGTGGGTTGTGATGGACATGATGTGACATGCACATGTGAAGTGACAGGTATGCTGTAATGCTTCTGGAAGTCTTCTGACAAATTGAGGTCACAATAACACTCTGAGTGTGACAGGTATCAGGTGACAATGCCACATGTGTTGAGACAGAAATGATATGAGAGCCACAGGCATGATGTGATAGCTATGATGTGACACTTGCCTCTTAAGACACATGGTGAGGTAACAATCACATGAGTGTTGTGACAGTTGTGATGTGACACACATAAGCAATGTGTGACAGGTGTGTGATGACAACCACATGCTGGTTGTGACCATGTGAGGTGACACAAGTGGGTTGTACCTGATGAGATATGACACTCTCACATGTGATGCGACAGATATGATGTGACACTCTGGAAGGCATTTGACACATGTGATGTGACACTCACACTCAGGGTATGACAGATGTCAGATGACACACCCACATGGGCTGAGACAGAAGTGACGTGATAATCATAAGTGTGATGGGATAGATACGATATAATGCTTTCATGTTATGACACATGTGAGGTAACGGCCACATGGGTGTGGTGACAGTTGTGATATGACACTGATAAGAGGCTTGTGACAGATGTGTGGTGACAATCATATGCCAGTGGTGAACACATGAGGTGACAAATGGGTGGTGATGGATGTGACGTGACAGTCCCATATGTGATGTGACAGGGAAACATGACACTTTGTAAGGCACCTGACAAATGGGAGGTGACAAACACACTCTGGGTGTGACAGATGCCAGGTGACACTGCCACATGTGTTGAGACAGAAATGATGCGAGAGTCACAGGCACGATGTGACAGCTATGATGTGACACGTGCATTCTGACATAGGAGAAGTGACAGTCACATGGGTGTTATAACAGTTTTGATGTAACACACAGAAGTATGTGTGACAGATGTGTGGTGACAATCATATGCCAATTGTGACAATGGGAGGTGACACACAACTGGGTTGGATCTGATGTGATGTGACAATCACATGTGCAATGTGACAGGTATGATGTGACAGTTGTGCGTGAAGACACATGTGAGGTGACAGTCACTTGAGCATTGTGACAGTTGTGATGTGAGACTCATAAGTGGCTTGTGACCAGTGTGTGGTGACAATCATATGCAGATTGTGACCATCTGAGATCACATACATATGGGTTTTGACTGATGTGATGTGACATGCACATGTCAGATGTGACAGGGATGATGTGACACTCCCAGAAGACGTGTGACAAGTGTGAGGTGACAATCACACTGTGGGTGTGACAGATATCAGGTGACACTGCCATGTGTGTTGAGACAGAAATGATGTGATGATCACAGGCATGATATGAGAGATATGATGTGACACTTGCATATTATAACACAGATGAGGTGACAATCACATGGGCATTGTAACAGATTTGACGTGACCCACATAAGCATGTGTGACAGATGTGTGGTGACAATAACATGTGGGTTGTGACCATGTGAGGTGACACACAAGTGGGTTGTGCCTCATGTGATATTTCACTCCCATGTGTAATGTGACAGATATGATGTGACACTCCATAACACATGTGACAAATGTGAGGTGACAATCACACTCGAGGTGTGACATATGTCAGGTGACACTGCCACATGTGTTGAAGTAGAAATGGTGTGACCAATAACAGGCACAATGTGACTGACATTTTTGGATAATTGCATGTTATGACACACATGAGGTGACAATCACTCAGGCATTATGACAGGTGTGATGTGACAATCATAAGAGGCTTGTGACAGATGTGTGGTGACAATCACATGCCAATTGTGACAGGGTGAGCTGATACACACGTGGGTTGTGCCTGAAGTTATGTGACATTCTCATGTGTAATGACATATACTGTGTGATACTCTGTAATGCATGTGACAAATGTGAGGTGACAATCACAGTCTTGGTGTGACAGATGTCATGTGACACTGCCATGTGTGTTGAGACAGAAATGGCATGACAGTCACAGGCTCAATGTGACAGATATGATGTGACAGTTGTGCATGATGACACAGAGGAGGTGACAATCACAAGGGCACTGTGACAGCAGTGATGTGACCCACATAAGCAGTGTGTGAGAAAACCCACATGCTGGTTGTGACTATGTGAGATGACACACAAGGGGCTTGTGCCTGATGTGATATGACACTGTCATGTGTGATGACAGATATGATGTGGCACTCCATAAAGCACATGACAAATGTGAGGTGACAATCACACTCTTGGTGTGACAGATGTCATGTGACACTGACATGTGTGTTGAGACAAATAGGTGACAGCCACAGGCATGATGTGACAGATATGTGACACTTGCCTGTTATGACACAGATGAGGTGACCATCACATGGGCATGGTGACAGTTTGGATGTGACACACATAAGTGGTGTGTGACAGCTGTGTGGTGTCAACCACTTGCTGGTTGTGACCATGTGAGGTGACACACAAGTGGGTTGTGCCTGATGTGCTATGACACACTCATGTGATGGGACACATATGACATGACACTCCAGAAGTCATGTGACACATGTGATGTGCTAATCACACTCTTGTTGAGACAGATGTCAGGTAACACTGCCATGTGTGTCGAGACAGAAATAGTGTGACCCTAACAGGCACAATGGGACTGAAATGTTGTGACACTTGCACATTATGACACCCATGAGGTGACAATCACACAGGCATTGGGACAGGTGTGATGTGACAATCATGAGTCTTGTGACCGATGTGTGGTGACATTGACATGCCAATTGTGACCATGTGAGGTGACACACAAGTGAATTTGGAACTGTTACGATGTGACACACGCATGTGCAATGTGACTGGTGTGATGTGACACTCCTGGGAGGCATGTGACTAATATGAGGGGACAATCACACTCTGTGTGTCACAGGAGTCAGGTGACACTCTCAAGTGTGTTGAGACCCATGTGATGTGACAATCACATGTGCAATGACACAGGTATGATGTGACCCTTGGGCATTAAGACACATGAGGTGACAAATACATGAACATTGTGACAGTTGTGATGTGACCGTCATAAGCAGCTTGTGACAGATGTGCGGTGACAATCACATGCCAGTTGTGACCATGTGAGGTGACACACAAGTGGGCTGTGCCTGATGTGATATGACACTCTCATGTGTGATGACAGATAGGATGTGTCACTCTGTAAAGCATGTGCCAAATGTGAGGTAACACACTATGGGTGTAACAGATGTCAGATGACACTGCCACATTTGTTGAGGCAGAAATGCTGTGACAATAACAGACATGATGTGACTGATATGTTATGGCACTTGCGTGTTACAACACAGGTGATGTGACAATCACATGGGCCTTGTAACAGTTTTGATGTGACACACATAAGCATGTGTGACACATGTGTGGTGATCACGTGAGGTGACACACAAATGGCTTGTGCTTGATGTGATATGACTCTCATGTGTGATGACAGGTATGATGCGATGCTCTGTAAAGCAAGTGACAATGTGAGGTGACACACAAGTTGATTGGAACTGATCTGATGTGACACACACATGTGTGATATGAGAGGTATGATGTGACACCCCTGCATGGCATGTGACTTATATGAGGTGACAATCACTCTCTGGGTGTGACACATGTCAGGAGACACTCTCATGCGTGTTGAGACAGATGTGATATGACAATCACAGGTGCAATGCGACACATATGATGGGGCATTTGCATGTTAAGATACATGTGGGATGACAACCACAGAAGCGTTGTGACAGTTGTGATGTGACAATCATAAATGGCTTGGGACAAATGAGTGGTGACAATCGTATGCTGATTGTGACCTTCTGAGTTGACATGCATGTGGGTTGTGATGGACATGATGTGACATGCACATGTGAAGTGACAGGTATGCTGTAATGCTTCTGGAAGTCTTCTGACAAATTGAGGTCACAATAACACTCTGAGTGTGACAGGTATCAGGTGACAATGCCACATGTGTTGAGACAGAAATGATATGAGAGCCACAGGCATGATGTGATAGCTATGATGTGACACTTGCCTCTTAAGACACATGGTGAGGTAACAATCACATGAGTGTTGTGACAGTTGTGATGTGACACACATAAGCAATGTGTGACAGGTGTGTGATGACAACCACATGCTGGTTGTGACCATGTGAGGTGACACAAGTGGGTTGTACCTGATGAGATATGACACTCTCACATGTGATGCGACAGATATGATGTGACACTCTGGAAGGCATTTGACACATGTGATGTGACACTCACACTCAGGGTATGACAGATGTCAGATGACACACCCACATGGGCTGAGACAGAAGTGACGTGATAATCATAAGTGTGATGGGATAGATACGATATAATGCTTTCATGTTATGACACATGTGAGGTAACGGCCACATGGGTGTGGTGACAGTTGTGATATGACACTGATAAGAGGCTTGTGACAGATGTGTGGTGACAATCATATGCCAGTGGTGAACACATGAGGTGACAAATGGGTGGTGATGGATGTGACGTGACAGTCCCATATGTGATGTGACAGGGAAACATGACACTTTGTAAGGCACCTGACAAATGGGAGGTGACAAACACACTCTGGGTGTGACAGATGCCAGGTGACACTGCCACATGTGTTGAGACAGAAATGATGCGAGAGTCACAGGCACGATGTGACAGATATGATGTGACACGTGCATTCTGACATAGGAGAAGTGACAGTCACATGGGTGTTATAACAGTTTTGATGTAACACACAGAAGTATGTGTGACAGATGTGTGGTGACAATCATATGCCAATTGTGACAATGGGAGGTGACACACAACTGGGTTGGATCTGATGTGATGTGACAATCACATGTGCAATGTGACAGGTATGATGTGACAGTTGTGCGTGAAGACACATGTGAGGTGACAGTCACTTGAGCATTGTGACAGTTGTGATGTGAGACTCATAAGTGGCTTGTGACCAGTGTGTGGTGACAATCATATGCAGATTGTGACCATCTGAGATCACATACATATGGGTTTTGACTGATGTGATGTGACATGCACATGTCAGATGTGACAGGGATGATGTGACACTCCCAGAAGACGTGTGACAAGTGTGAGGTGACAATCACACTGTGGGTGTGACAGATATCAGGTGACACTGCCATGTGTGTTGAGACAGAAATGATGTGATGATCACAGGCATGATATGAGAGATATGATGTGACACTTGCATATTATAACACAGATGAGGTGACAATCACATGGGCATTGTAACAGATTTGACGTGACCCACATAAGCATGTGTGACAGATGTGTGGTGACAATAACATGTGGGTTGTGACCATGTGAGGTGACACACAAGTGGGTTGTGCCTCATGTGATATTTCACTCCCATGTGTAATGTGACAGATATGATGTGACACTCCATAACACATGTGACAAATGTGAGGTGACAATCACACTCGAGGTGTGACATATGTCAGGTGACACTGCCACATGTGTTGAAGTAGAAATGGTGTGACCAATAACAGGCACAATGTGACTGACATTTTTGGATAATTGCATGTTATGACACACATGAGGTGACAATCACTCAGGCATTATGACAGGTGTGATGTGACAATCATAAGAGGCTTGTGACAGATGTGTGGTGACAATCACATGCCAATTGTGACAGGGTGAGCTGATACACACGTGGGTTGTGCCTGAAGTTATGTGACATTCTCATGTGTAATGACATATACTGTGTGATACTCTGTAATGCATGTGACAAATGTGAGGTGACAATCACAGTCTTGGTGTGACAGATGTCATGTGACACTGCCATGTGTGTTGAGACAGAAATGGCATGACAGTCACAGGCTCAATGTGACAGATATGATGTGACAGTTGTGCATGATGACACAGAGGAGGTGACAATCACAAGGGCACTGTGACAGCAGTGATGTGACCCACATAAGCAGTGTGTGAGAAAACCCACATGCTGGTTGTGACTATGTGAGATGACACACAAGGGGCTTGTGCCTGATGTGATATGACACTGTCATGTGTGATGACAGATATGATGTGGCACTCCATAAAGCACATGACAAATGTGAGGTGACAATCACACTCTTGGTGTGACAGATGTCATGTGACACTGACATGTGTGTTGAGACAAATAGGTGACAGCCACAGGCATGATGTGACAGATATGTGACACTTGCCTGTTATGACACAGATGAGGTGACCATCACATGGGCATGGTGACAGTTTGGATGTGACACACATAAGTGGTGTGTGACAGCTGTGTGGTGTCAACCACTTGCTGGTTGTGACCATGTGAGGTGACACACAAGTGGGTTGTGCCTGATGTGCTATGACACACTCATGTGATGGGACACATATGACATGACACTCCAGAAGTCATGTGACACATGTGATGTGCTAATCACACTCTTGTTGAGACAGATGTCAGGTAACACTGCCATGTGTGTCGAGACAGAAATAGTGTGACCCTAACAGGCACAATGGGACTGAAATGTTGTGACACTTGCACATTATGACACCCATGAGGTGACAATCACACAGGCATTGGGACAGGTGTGATGTGACAATCATGAGTCTTGTGACCGATGTGTGGTGACATTGACATGCCAATTGTGACCATGTGAGGTGACACACAAGTGAATTTGGAACTGTTACGATGTGACACACGCATGTGCAATGTGACTGGTGTGATGTGACACTCCTGGGAGGCATGTGACTAATATGAGGGGACAATCACACTCTGTGTGTCACAGGAGTCAGGTGACACTCTCAAGTGTGTTGAGACCCATGTGATGTGACAATCACATGTGCAATGACACAGGTATGATGTGACCCTTGGGCATTAAGACACATGAGGTGACAAATACATGAACATTGTGACAGTTGTGATGTGACCGTCATAAGCAGCTTGTGACAGATGTGCGGTGACAATCACATGCCAGTTGTGACCATGTGAGGTGACACACAAGTGGGCTGTGCCTGATGTGATATGACACTCTCATGTGTGATGACAGATAGGATGTGTCACTCTGTAAAGCATGTGCCAAATGTGAGGTAACACACTATGGGTGTAACAGATGTCAGATGACACTGCCACATTTGTTGAGGCAGAAATGCTGTGACAATAACAGACATGATGTGACTGATATGTTATGGCACTTGCGTGTTACAACACAGGTGATGTGACAATCACATGGGCCTTGTAACAGTTTTGATGTGACACACATAAGCATGTGTGACACATGTGTGGTGATCACGTGAGGTGACACACAAATGGCTTGTGCTTGATGTGATATGACTCTCATGTGTGATGACAGGTATGATGCGATGCTCTGTAAAGCAAGTGACAATGTGAGGTGACACACAAGTTGATTGGAACTGATCTGATGTGACACACACATGTGTGATATGAGAGGTATGATGTGACACCCCTGCATGGCATGTGACTTATATGAGGTGACAATCACTCTCTGGGTGTGACACATGTCAGGAGACACTCTCATGCGTGTTGAGACAGATGTGATATGACAATCACAGGTGCAATGCGACACATATGATGGGGCATTTGCATGTTAAGATACATGTGGGATGACAACCACAGAAGCGTTGTGACAGTTGTGATGTGACAATCATAAATGGCTTGGGACAAATGAGTGGTGACAATCGTATGCTGATTGTGACCTTCTGAGTTGACATGCATGTGGGTTGTGATGGACATGATGTGACATGCACATGTGAAGTGACAGGTATGCTGTAATGCTTCTGGAAGTCTTCTGACAAATTGAGGTCACAATAACACTCTGAGTGTGACAGGTATCAGGTGACAATGCCACATGTGTTGAGACAGAAATGATATGAGAGCCACAGGCATGATGTGATAGCTATGATGTGACACTTGCCTCTTAAGACACATGGTGAGGTAACAATCACATGAGTGTTGTGACAGTTGTGATGTGACACACATAAGCAATGTGTGACAGGTGTGTGATGACAACCACATGCTGGTTGTGACCATGTGAGGTGACACAAGTGGGTTGTACCTGATGAGATATGACACTCTCACATGTGATGCGACAGATATGATGTGACACTCTGGAAGGCATTTGACACATGTGATGTGACACTCACACTCAGGGTATGACAGATGTCAGATGACACACCCACATGGGCTGAGACAGAAGTGACGTGATAATCATAAGTGTGATGGGATAGATACGATATAATGCTTTCATGTTATGACACATGTGAGGTAACGGCCACATGGGTGTGGTGACAGTTGTGATATGACACTGATAAGAGGCTTGTGACAGATGTGTGGTGACAATCATATGCCAGTGGTGAACACATGAGGTGACAAATGGGTGGTGATGGATGTGACGTGACAGTCCCATATGTGATGTGACAGGGAAACATGACACTTTGTAAGGCACCTGACAAATGGGAGGTGACAAACACACTCTGGGTGTGACAGATGCCAGGTGACACTGCCACATGTGTTGAGACAGAAATGATGCGAGAGTCACAGGCACGATGTGACAGATATGATGTGACACGTGCATTCTGACATAGGAGAAGTGACAGTCACATGGGTGTTATAACAGTTTTGATGTAACACACAGAAGTATGTGTGACAGATGTGTGGTGACAATCATATGCCAATTGTGACAATGGGAGGTGACACACAACTGGGTTGGATCTGATGTGATGTGACAATCACATGTGCAATGTGACAGGTATGATGTGACAGTTGTGCGTGAAGACACATGTGAGGTGACAGTCACTTGAGCATTGTGACAGTTGTGATGTGAGACTCATAAGTGGCTTGTGACCAGTGTGTGGTGACAATCATATGCAGATTGTGACCATCTGAGATCACATACATATGGGTTTTGACTGATGTGATGTGACATGCACATGTCAGATGTGACAGGGATGATGTGACACTCCCAGAAGACGTGTGACAAGTGTGAGGTGACAATCACACTGTGGGTGTGACAGATATCAGGTGACACTGCCATGTGTGTTGAGACAGAAATGATGTGATGATCACAGGCATGATATGAGAGATATGATGTGACACTTGCATATTATAACACAGATGAGGTGACAATCACATGGGCATTGTAACAGATTTGACGTGACCCACATAAGCATGTGTGACAGATGTGTGGTGACAATAACATGTGGGTTGTGACCATGTGAGGTGACACACAAGTGGGTTGTGCCTCATGTGATATTTCACTCCCATGTGTAATGTGACAGATATGATGTGACACTCCATAACACATGTGACAAATGTGAGGTGACAATCACACTCGAGGTGTGACATATGTCAGGTGACACTGCCACATGTGTTGAAGTAGAAATGGTGTGACCAATAACAGGCACAATGTGACTGACATTTTTGGATAATTGCATGTTATGACACACATGAGGTGACAATCACTCAGGCATTATGACAGGTGTGATGTGACAATCATAAGAGGCTTGTGACAGATGTGTGGTGACAATCACATGCCAATTGTGACAGGGTGAGCTGATACACACGTGGGTTGTGCCTGAAGTTATGTGACATTCTCATGTGTAATGACATATACTGTGTGATACTCTGTAATGCATGTGACAAATGTGAGGTGACAATCACAGTCTTGGTGTGACAGATGTCATGTGACACTGCCATGTGTGTTGAGACAGAAATGGCATGACAGTCACAGGCTCAATGTGACAGATATGATGTGACACTTGCCCATGATGACACTGGTGAGGTGACAATCACAGGGGGTTGTGAAAGTTGTGATGTGACACACATAATCAGTGTGTGACAGGTATGTTTTGGCAACCACATGTAGGTTGTGACCATGTGAGATGACACACAAGTGGGTTGTGCCTGCTGTGATGTGATACTCTCATGTGTGATGACAGATATGATGTAACACTTCATCAAGCATGTGGCAAATGTGAGTCAACAATCACACTCTGGGTGTGACAGATGTCAGATGACACTGCCATATTTGCTGAGACAGAAATGATGTGACAGTCACAGGCATGATGTGAAAAATAGGATGTGACACTACATAAAGCATGTCACAAATGTGAGGTGATAATGACACTTTGGATGTGACAGATATCACAACTGCCATGTGTGTTGAGACAGAAATGATATGACAATAACAGGCATGTGACTGATATGTAGTGGCACTTGCACATTATGACACATGAGAAGACAATCACAAGGACCTTGTGACAGGTGTGATGTGACAATCATAAGTGGTTTGTGCCAGTTGTGGGTTGACAATCACTCGATGGTTGTGATAATATGAATTGTGGAAAAACAGGTTTGTGATATAGACTTTGACATGCACATGTGTGATGTGACAGATATGCAACTCTCTCTAAGGCATGTGTCAAATATGAGGTGACGATCACACTCTGGGTGTAACAGATGTCAGGGGAATCTGCCACATGTGTTGAGACAGAAATGAGGTCACAGGTGCAATGTGACAGATATGATGTGACAGTTGTGCATGATGACACAGAGGAGGTGACAATCACAAGGGCACAGTGTGTGTTGAGGCAGAAATGCTGTGACAATAACAGACATGATGTGACTGATATGTTATGGCACTTGTGTGTTACAACACAGGTGATGTGACAATCACATGGGCCTTGTAACAGTTTTGATGTGACACACATAAGCATGTGTGACACATGTGTGGTGATCATGTGAGGTGACACACAAATGGCTTGTGCTTGATGTGATATGACTCTCATGTGTGATGACAGGTATGATGCGATGCTCTGTAAAGCAAGTGACAATGTGAGGTGACACACAAGTTGATTGGAACTGATCTGATGTGACACACACATGTGTGATATGAGAGGTATGATGTGACACCCCTGCATGGCATGTGACTTATATGAGGTGACACTCACTCTCTGGGTGTGACACATGTCAGGAGACACTCTCATGCATGTTGAGACAGATGTGATATGACAATCACAGGTGCAATGCGACACATATGATGGGGCATTTGCATGTTAAGATACATGTGGGATGACAACCACAGAAGCGTTGTGACAGTTGTGATGTGACAATCATAAATGGCTTGGGACAAATGAGTGGTGACAATCGTATGCTGATTGTGACCTTCTGAGTTGACATGCATGTGGGTTGTGATGGACATGATGTGACATGCACATGTGAAGTGACAGGTATGCTGTAATGCTTCTGGAAGTCTTCTGACAAATTGAGGTCACAATAACACTCTGAGTGTGACAGGTATCAGGTGACAATGCCACATGTGTTGAGACAGAAATGATATGAGAGCCACAGGCATGATGTGATAGCTATGATGTGACACTTGCCTCTTAAGACACATGGTGAGGTAACAATCACATGAGTGTTGTGACAGTTGTGATGTGACACACATAAGCAATGTGTGACAGGTGTGTGATGACAACCACATGCTGGTTGTGACCATGTGAGGTGACACAAGTGGGTTGTACCTGATGAGATATGACACTCTCACATGTGATGCGACAGATATGATGTGACACTCTGGAAGGCATTTGACACATGTGATGTGACACTCACACTCAGGGTATGACAGATGTCAGATGACACACCCACATGGGCTGAGACAGAAGTGACGTGATAATCATAAGTGTGATGGGATAGATACGATATAATGCTTTCATGTTATGACACATGTGAGGTAACGGCCACATGGGTGTGGTGACAGTTGTGATATGACACTGATAAGAGGCTTGTGACAGATGTGTGGTGACAATCATATGCCAGTGGTGAACACATGAGGTGACAAATGGGTGGTGATGGATGTGACGTGACAGTCCCATATGTGATGTGACAGGGAAACATGACACTTTGTAAGGCACCTGACAAATGGGAGGTGACAAACACACTCTGGGTGTGACAGATGCCAGGTGACACTGCCACATGTGTTGAGACAGAAATGATGCGAGAGTCACAGGCACGATGTGACAGCTATGATGTGACACGTGCATTCTGACATAGGAGAAGTGACAGTCACATGGGTGTTATAACAGTTTTGATGTAACACACAGAAGTATGTGTGACAGATGTGTGGTGACAATCATATGCCAATTGTGACAATGGGAGGTGACACACAACTGGGTTGGATCTGATGTGATGTGACAATCACATGTGCAATGTGACAGGTATGATGTGACAGTTGTGCGTGAAGACACATGTGAGGTGACAGTCACTTGAGCATTGTGACAGTTGTGATGTGAGACTCATAAGTGGCTTGTGACCAGTGTGTGGTGACAATCATATGCAGATTGTGACCATCTGAGATCACATACATATGGGTTTTGACTGATGTGATGTGACATGCACATGTCAGATGTGACAGGGATGATGTGACACTCCCAGAAGACGTGTGACAAGTGTGAGGTGACAATCACACTGTGGGTGTGACAGATATCAGGTGACACTGCCACGTGTGTTGAGACAGAAATGATGTGATGATCACAGGCATGATATGAGAGATATGATGTGACACTTGCATATTATAACACAGATGAGGTGACAATCACATGGGCATTGTAACAGATTTGACGTGACCCACATAAGCATGTGTGACAGATGTGTGGTGACAATAACATGTGGGTTGTGACCATGTGAGGTGACACACAAGTGGGTTGTGCCTCATGTGATATTTCACTCCCATGTGTAATGTGACAGATATGATGTGACACTCCATAACACATGTGACAAATGTGAGGTGACAATCACACTCGAGGTGTGACATATGTCAGGTGACACTGCCACATGTGTTGAAGTAGAAATGGTGTGACCAATAACAGGCACAATGTGACTGACATTTTTGGATAATTGCATGTTATGACACACATGAGGTGACAATCACTCAGGCATTATGACAGGTGTGATGTGACAATCATAAGAGGCTTGTGACAGATGTGTGGTGACAATCACATGCCAATTGTGACAGGGTGAGCTGATACACACCTGGGTTGTGCCTGAAGTTATGTGACATTCTCATGTGTAATGACATATACTGTGTGATACTCTGTAATGCATGTGACAAATGTGAGGTGACAATCACAGTCTTGGTGTGACAGATGTCATGTGACACTGCCATGTGTGTTGAGACAGAAATGGCATGACAGTCACAGGCTCAATGTGACAGATATGATGTGACAGTTGTGCATGATGACACAGAGGAGGTGACAATCACAAGGGCACTGTGACAGCAGTGATGTGACCCACATAAGCAGTGTGTGAGAAAACCCACATGCTGGTTGTGACTATGTGAGATGACACACAAGGGGCTTGTGCCTGATGTGATATGACACTGTCATGTGTGATGACAGATATGATGTGGCACTCCATAAAGCACATGACAAATGTGAGGTGACAATCACACTCTTGGTGTGACAGATGTCATGTGACACTGACATGTGTGTTGAGACAAATAGGTGACAGCCACAGGCATGATGTGACAGATATGTGACACTTGCCTGTTATGACACAGATGAGGTGACCATCACATGGGCATGGTGACAGTTTGGATGTGACACACATAAGTGGTGTGTGACAGCTGTGTGGTGTCAACCACTTGCTGGTTGTGACCATGTGAGGTGACACACAAGTGGGTTGTGCCTGATGTGCTATGACACACTCATGTGATGGGACACATATGACATGACACTCCAGAAGTCATGTGACACATGTGATGTGCTAATCACACTCTTGTTGAGACAGATGTCAGGTAACACTGCCATGTGTGTCGAGACAGAAATAGTGTGACCCTAACAGGCACAATGGGACTGAAATGTTGTGACACTTGCACATTATGACACCCATGAGGTGACAATCACACAGGCATTGGGACAGGTGTGATGTGACAATCATGAGTCTTGTGACCGATGTGTGGTGACATTGACATGCCAATTGTGACCATGTGAGGTGACACACAAGTGAATTTGGAACTGTTGTGATGTGACACACGCATGTGCAATGTGACTGGTGTGATGTGACACTCCTGGGAGGCATGTGACTAATATGAGGGGACAATCACACTCTGTGTGTCACAGGAGTCAGGTGACACTCTCAAGTGTGTTGAGACCCATGTGATGTGACAATCACATGTGCAATGACACAGGTATGATGTGACCCTTGGGCATTAAGACACATGAGGTGACAAATACATGAACATTGTGACAGTTGTGATGTGACCGTCATAAGCAGCTTGTGACAGATGTGCGGTGACAATCACATGCCAGTTGTGACCATGTGAGGTGACACACAAGTGGGCTGTGCCTGATGTGATATGACACTCTCATGTGTGATGACAGATAGGATGTGTCACTCTGTAAAGCATGTGCCAAATGTGAGGTAACACACTATGGGTGTAACAGATGTCAGATGACACTGCCACATTTGTTGAGGCAGAAATGCTGTGACAATAACAGACATGATGTGACTGATATGTTATGGCACTTGCGTGTTACAACACAGGTGATGTGACAATCACATGGGCCTTGTAACAGTTTTGATGTGACACACATAAGCATGTGTGACACATGTGTGGTGATCACGTGAGGTGACACACAAATGGCTTGTGCTTGATGTGATATGACTCTCATGTGTGATGACAGGTATGATGCGATGCTCTGTAAAGCAAGTGACAATGTGAGGTGACACACAAGTTGATTGGAACTGATCTGATGTGACACACACATGTGTGATATGAGAGGTATGATGTGACACCCCTGCATGGCATGTGACTTATATGAGGTGACAATCACTCTCTGGGTGTGACACATGTCAGGAGACACTCTCATGCGTGTTGAGACAGATGTGATATGACAATCACAGGTGCAATGCGACACATATGATGGGGCATTTGCATGTTAAGATACATGTGGGATGACAACCACAGAAGCGTTGTGACAGTTGTGATGTGACAGTCATAAATGGCTTGGGACAAATGAGTGGTGACAATCGTATGCTGATTGTGACCTTCTGAGTTGACATGCATGTGGGTTGTGATGGACATGATGTGACATGCACATGTGAAGTGACAGGTATGCTGTAATGCTTCTGGAAGTCTTCTGACAAATTGAGGTCACAATAACACTCTGAGTGTGACAGGTATCAGGTGACAATGCCACATGTGTTGAGACAGAAATGATATGAGAGCCACAGGCATGATGTGATAGCTATGATGTGACACTTGCCTCTTAAGACACATGGTGAGGTAACAATCACATGAGTGTTGTGACAGTTGTGATGTGACACACATAAGCAATGTGTGACAGGTGTGTGATGACAACCACATGCTGGTTGTGACCATGTGAGGTGACACAAGTGGGTTGTACCTGATGAGATATGACACTCTCACATGTGATGCGACAGATATGATGTGACACTCTGGAAGGCATTTGACACATGTGATGTGACACTCACACTCAGGGTATGACAGATGTCAGATGACACACCCACATGGGCTGAGACAGAAGTGACGTGATAATCATAAGTGTGATGGGATAGATACGATATAATGCTTTCATGTTATGACACATGTGAGGTAACGGCCACATGGGTGTGGTGACAGTTGTGATATGACACTGATAAGAGGCTTGTGACAGATGTGTGGTGACAATCATATGCCAGTGGTGAACACATGAGGTGACAAATGGGTGGTGATGGATGTGACGTGACAGTCCCATATGTGATGTGACAGGGAAACATGACACTTTGTAAGGCACCTGACAAATGGGAGGTGACAAACACACTCTGGGTGTGACAGATGCCAGGTGACACTGCCACATGTGTTGAGACAGAAATGATGCGAGAGTCACAGGCACGATGTGACAGCTATGATGTGACACGTGCATTCTGACATAGGAGAAGTGACAGTCACATGGGTGTTATAACAGTTTTGATGTAACACACAGAAGTATGTGTGACAGATGTGTGGTGACAATCATATGCCAATTGTGACAATGGGAGGTGACACACAACTGGGTTGGATCTGATGTGATGTGACAATCACATGTGCAATGTGACAGGTATGATGTGACAGTTGTGCGTGAAGACACATGTGAGGTGACAGTCACTTGAGCATTGTGACAGTTGTGATGTGAGACTCATAAGTGGCTTGTGACCAGTGTGTGGTGACAATCATATGCAGATTGTGACCATCTGAGATCACATACATATGGGTTTTGACTGATGTGATGTGACATGCACATGTCAGATGTGACAGGGATGATGTGACACTCCCAGAAGACGTGTGACAAGTGTGAGGTGACAATCACACTGTGGGTGTGACAGATATCAGGTGACACTGCCATGTGTGTTGAGACAGAAATGATGTGATGATCACAGGCATGATATGAGAGATATGATGTGACACTTGCATATTATAACACAGATGAGGTGACAATCACATGGGCATTGTAACAGATTTGACGTGACCCACATAAGCATGTGTGACAGATGTGTGGTGACAATAACATGTGGGTTGTGACCATGTGAGGTGACACACAAGTGGGTTGTGCCTCATGTGATATTTCACTCCCATGTGTAATGTGACAGATATGATGTGACACTCCATAACACATGTGACAAATGTGAGGTGACAATCACACTCGAGGTGTGACATATGTCAGGTGACACTGCCACATGTGTTGAAGTAGAAATGGTGTGACCAATAACAGGCACAATGTGACTGACATTTTTGGATAATTGCATGTTATGACACACATGAGGTGACAATCACTCAGGCATTATGACAGGTGTGATGTGACAATCATAAGAGGCTTGTGACAGATGTGTGGTGACAATCACATGCCAATTGTGACAGGGTGAGCTGATACACACGTGGGTTGTGCCTGAAGTTATGTGACATTCTCATGTGTAATGACATATACTGTGTGATACTCTGTAATGCATGTGACAAATGTGAGGTGACAATCACAGTCTTGGTGTGACAGATGTCATGTGACACTGCCATGTGTGTTGAGACAGAAATGGCATGACAGTCACAGGCTCAATGTGACAGATATGATGTGACAGTTGTGCATGATGACACAGAGGAGGTGACAATCACAAGGGCACTGTGACAGCAGTGATGTGACCCACATAAGCAGTGTGTGAGAAAACCCACATGCTGGTTGTGACTATGTGAGATGACACACAAGGGGCTTGTGCCTGATGTGATATGACACTGTCATGTGTGATGACAGATATGATGTGGCACTCCATAAAGCACATGACAAATGTGAGGTGACAATCACACTCTTGGTGTGACAGATGTCATGTGACACTGACATGTGTGTTGAGACAAATAGGTGACAGCCACAGGCATGATGTGACAGATATGTGACACTTGCCTGTTATGACACAGATGAGGTGACCATCACATGGGCATGGTGACAGTTTGGATGTGACACACATAAGTGGTGTGTGACAGCTGTGTGGTGTCAACCACTTGCTGGTTGTGACCATGTGAGGTGACACACAAGTGGGTTGTGCCTGATGTGCTATGACACACTCATGTGATGGGACACATATGACATGACACTCCAGAAGTCATGTGACACATGTGATGTGCTAATCACACTCTTGTTGAGACAGATGTCAGGTAACACTGCCATGTGTGTCGAGACAGAAATAGTGTGACCCTAACAGGCACAATGGGACTGAAATGTTGTGACACTTGCACATTATGACACCCATGAGGTGACAATCACACAGGCATTGGGACAGGTGTGATGTGACAATCATGAGTCTTGTGACCGATGTGTGGTGACATTGACATGCCAATTGTGACCATGTGAGGTGACACACAAGTGAATTTGGAACTGTTACGATGTGACACACGCATGTGCAATGTGACTGGTGTGATGTGACACTCCTGGGAGGCATGTGACTAATATGAGGGGACAATCACACTCTGTGTGTCACAGGAGTCAGGTGACACTCTCAAGTGTGTTGAGACCCATGTGATGTGACAATCACATGTGCAATGACACAGGTATGATGTGACCCTTGGGCATTAAGACACATGAGGTGACAAATACATGAACATTGTGACAGTTGTGATGTGACCGTCATAAGCAGCTTGTGACAGATGTGCGGTGACAATCACATGCCAGTTGTGACCATGTGAGGTGACACACAAGTGGGCTGTGCCTGATGTGATATGACACTCTCATGTGTGATGACAGATAGGATGTGTCACTCTGTAAAGCATGTGCCAAATGTGAGGTAACACACTATGGGTGTAACAGATGTCAGATGACACTGCCACATTTGTTGAGGCAGAAATGCTGTGACAATAACAGACATGATGTGACTGATATGTTATGGCACTTGCGTGTTACAACACAGGTGATGTGACAATCACATGGGCCTTGTAACAGTTTTGATGTGACACACATAAGCATGTGTGACACATGTGTGGTGATCACGTGAGGTGACACACAAATGGCTTGTGCTTGATGTGATATGACTCTCATGTGTGATGACAGGTATGATGCGATGCTCTGTAAAGCAAGTGACAATGTGAGGTGACACACAAGTTGATTGGAACTGATCTGATGTGACACACACATGTGTGATATGAGAGGTATGATGTGACACCCCTGCATGGCATGTGACTTATATGAGGTGACAATCACTCTCTGGGTGTGACACATGTCAGGAGACACTCTCATGCGTGTTGAGACAGATGTGATATGACAATCACAGGTGCAATGCGACACATATGATGGGGCATTTGCATGTTAAGATACATGTGGGATGACAACCACAGAAGCGTTGTGACAGTTGTGATGTGACAATCATAAATGGCTTGGGACAAATGAGTGGTGACAATCGTATGCTGATTGTGACCTTCTGAGTTGACATGCATGTGGGTTGTGATGGACATGATGTGACATGCACATGTGAAGTGACAGGTATGCTGTAATGCTTCTGGAAGTCTTCTGACAAATTGAGGTCACAATAACACTCTGAGTGTGACAGGTATCAGGTGACAATGCCACATGTGTTGAGACAGAAATGATATGAGAGCCACAGGCATGATGTGATAGCTATGATGTGACACTTGCCTCTTAAGACACATGGTGAGGTAACAATCACATGAGTGTTGTGACAGTTGTGATGTGACACACATAAGCAATGTGTGACAGGTGTGTGATGACAACCACATGCTGGTTGTGACCATGTGAGGTGACACAAGTGGGTTGTACCTGATGAGATATGACACTCTCACATGTGATGCGACAGATATGATGTGACACTCTGGAAGGCATTTGACACATGTGATGTGACACTCACACTCAGGGTATGACAGATGTCAGATGACACACCCACATGGGCTGAGACAGAAGTGACGTGATAATCATAAGTGTGATGGGATAGATACGATATAATGCTTTCATGTTATGACACATGTGAGGTAACGGCCACATGGGTGTGGTGACAGTTGTGATATGACACTGATAAGAGGCTTGTGACAGATGTGTGGTGACAATCATATGCCAGTGGTGAACACATGAGGTGACAAATGGGTGGTGATGGATGTGACGTGACAGTCCCATATGTGATGTGACAGGGAAACATGACACTTTGTAAGGCACCTGACAAATGGGAGGTGACAAACACACTCTGGGTGTGACAGATGCCAGGTGACACTGCCACATGTGTTGAGACAGAAATGATGCGAGAGTCACAGGCACGATGTGACAGATATGATGTGACACGTGCATTCTGACATAGGAGAAGTGACAGTCACATGGGTGTTATAACAGTTTTGATGTAACACACAGAAGTATGTGTGACAGATGTGTGGTGACAATCATATGCCAATTGTGACAATGGGAGGTGACACACAACTGGGTTGGATCTGATGTGATGTGACAATCACATGTGCAATGTGACAGGTATGATGTGACAGTTGTGCGTGAAGACACATGTGAGGTGACAGTCACTTGAGCATTGTGACAGTTGTGATGTGAGACTCATAAGTGGCTTGTGACCAGTGTGTGGTGACAATCATATGCAGATTGTGACCATCTGAGATCACATACATATGGGTTTTGACTGATGTGATGTGACATGCACATGTCAGAGGTGACAGGGATGATGTGACACTCCCAGAAGACGTGTGACAAGTGTGAGGTGACAATCACACTGTGGGTGTGACAGATATCAGGTGACACTGCCATGTGTGTTGAGACAGAAATGATGTGATGATCACAGGCATGATATGAGAGATATGATGTGACACTTGCATATTATAACACAGATGAGGTGACAATCACATGGGCATTGTAACAGATTTGACGTGACCCACATAAGCATGTGTGACAGATGTGTGGTGACAATAACATGTGGGTTGTGACCATGTGAGGTGACACACAAGTGGGTTGTGCCTCATGTGATATTTCACTCCCATGTGTAATGTGACAGATATGATGTGACACTCCATAACACATGTGACAAATGTGAGGTGACAATCACACTCGAGGTGTGACATATGTCAGGTGACACTGCCACATGTGTTGAAGTAGAAATGGTGTGACCAATAACAGGCACAATGTGACTGACATTTTTGGATAATTGCATGTTATGACACACATGAGGTGACAATCACTCAGGCATTATGACAGGTGTGATGTGACAATCATAAGAGGCTTGTGACAGATGTGTGGTGACAATCACATGCCAATTGTGACAGGGTGAGCTGATACACACGTGGGTTGTGCCTGAAGTTATGTGACATTCTCATGTGTAATGACATATACTGTGTGATACTCTGTAATGCATGTGACAAATGTGAGGTGACAATCACAGTCTTGGTGTGACAGATGTCATGTGACACTGCCATGTGTGTTGAGACAGAAATGGCATGACAGTCACAGGCTCAATGTGACAGATATGATGTGACAGTTGTGCATGATGACACAGAGGAGGTGACAATCACAAGGGCACTGTGACAGCAGTGATGTGACCCACATAAGCAGTGTGTGAGAAAACCCACATGCTGGTTGTGACTATGTGAGATGACACACAAGGGGCTTGTGCCTGATGTGATATGACACTGTCATGTGTGATGACAGATATGATGTGGCACTCCATAAAGCACATGACAAATGTGAGGTGACAATCACACTCTTGGTGTGACAGATGTCATGTGACACTGACATGTGTGTTGAGACAAATAGGTGACAGCCACAGGCATGATGTGACAGATATGTGACACTTGCCTGTTATGACACAGATGAGGTGACCATCACATGGGCATGGTGACAGTTTGGATGTGACACACATAAGTGGTGTGTGACAGCTGTGTGGTGTCAACCACTTGCTGGTTGTGACCATGTGAGGTGACACACAAGTGGGTTGTGCCTGATGTGCTATGACACACTCATGTGATGGGACACATATGACATGACACTCCAGAAGTCATGTGACACATGTGATGTGCTAATCACACTCTTGTTGAGACAGATGTCAGGTAACACTGCCATGTGTGTCGAGACAGAAATAGTGTGACCCTAACAGGCACAATGGGACTGAAATGTTGTGACACTTGCACATTATGACACCCATGAGGTGACAATCACACAGGCATTGGGACAGGTGTGATGTGACAATCATGAGTCTTGTGACCGATGTGTGGTGACATTGACATGCCAATTGTGACCATGTGAGGTGACACACAAGTGAATTTGGAACTGTTACGATGTGACACACGCATGTGCAATGTGACTGGTGTGATGTGACACTCCTGGGAGGCATGTGACTAATATGAGGGGACAATCACACTCTGTGTGTCACAGGAGTCAGGTGACACTCTCAAGTGTGTTGAGACCCATGTGATGTGACAATCACATGTGCAATGACACAGGTATGATGTGACCCTTGGGCATTAAGACACATGAGGTGACAAATACATGAACATTGTGACAGTTGTGATGTGACCGTCATAAGCAGCTTGTGACAGATGTGCGGTGACAATCACATGCCAGTTGTGACCATGTGAGGTGACACACAAGTGGGCTGTGCCTGATGTGATATGACACTCTCATGTGTGATGACAGATAGGATGTGTCACTCTGTAAAGCATGTGCCAAATGTGAGGTAACACACTATGGGTGTAACAGATGTCAGATGACACTGCCACATTTGTTGAGGCAGAAATGCTGTGACAATAACAGACATGATGTGACTGATATGTTATGGCACTTGCGTGTTACAACACAGGTGATGTGACAATCACATGGGCCTTGTAACAGTTTTGATGTGACACACATAAGCATGTGTGACACATGTGTGGTGATCACGTGAGGTGACACACAAATGGCTTGTGCTTGATGTGATATGACTCTCATGTGTGATGACAGGTATGATGCGATGCTCTGTAAAGCAAGTGACAATGTGAGGTGACACACAAGTTGATTGGAACTGATCTGATGTGACACACACATGTGTGATATGAGAGGTATGATGTGACACCCCTGCATGGCATGTGACTTATATGAGGTGACAATCACTCTCTGGGTGTGACACATGTCAGGAGACACTCTCATGCGTGTTGAGACAGATGTGATATGACAATCACAGGTGCAATGCGACACATATGATGGGGCATTTGCATGTTAAGATACATGTGGGATGACAACCACAGAAGCGTTGTGACAGTTGTGATGTGACAATCATAAATGGCTTGGGACAAATGAGTGGTGACAATCGTATGCTGATTGTGACCTTCTGAGTTGACATGCATGTGGGTTGTGATGGACATGATGTGACATGCACATGTGAAGTGACAGGTATGCTGTAATGCTTCTGGAAGTCTTCTGACAAATTGAGGTCACAATAACACTCTGAGTGTGACAGGTATCAGGTGACAATGCCACATGTGTTGAGACAGAAATGATATGAGAGCCACAGGCATGATGTGATAGCTATGATGTGACACTTGCCTCTTAAGACACATGGTGAGGTAACAATCACATGAGTGTTGTGACAGTTGTGATGTGACACACATAAGCAATGTGTGACAGGTGTGTGATGACAACCACATGCTGGTTGTGACCATGTGAGGTGACACAAGTGGGTTGTACCTGATGAGATATGACACTCTCACATGTGATGCGACAGATATGATGTGACACTCTGGAAGGCATTTGACACATGTGATGTGACACTCACACTCAGGGTATGACAGATGTCAGATGACACACCCACATGGGCTGAGACAGAAGTGACGTGATAATCATAAGTGTGATGGGATAGATACGATATAATGCTTTCATGTTATGACACATGTGAGGTAACGGCCACATGGGTGTGGTGACAGTTGTGATATGACACTGATAAGAGGCTTGTGACAGATGTGTGGTGACAATCATATGCCAGTGGTGAACACATGAGGTGACAAATGGGTGGTGATGGATGTGACGTGACAGTCCCATATGTGATGTGACAGGGAAACATGACACTTTGTAAGGCACCTGACAAATGGGAGGTGACAAACACACTCTGGGTGTGACAGATGCCAGGTGACACTGCCACATGTGTTGAGACAGAAATGATGCGAGAGTCACAGGCACGATGTGACAGATATGATGTGACACGTGCATTCTGACATAGGAGAAGTGACAGTCACATGGGTGTTATAACAGTTTTGATGTAACACACAGAAGTATGTGTGACAGATGTGTGGTGACAATCATATGCCAATTGTGACAATGGGAGGTGACACACAACTGGGTTGGATCTGATGTGATGTGACAATCACATGTGCAATGTGACAGGTATGATGTGACAGTTGTGCGTGAAGACACATGTGAGGTGACAGTCACTTGAGCATTGTGACAGTTGTGATGTGAGACTCATAAGTGGCTTGTGACCAGTGTGTGGTGACAATCATATGCAGATTGTGACCATCTGAGATCACATACATATGGGTTTTGACTGATGTGATGTGACATGCACATGTCAGATGTGACAGGGATGATGTGACACTCCCAGAAGACGTGTGACAAGTGTGAGGTGACAATCACACTGTGGGTGTGACAGATATCAGGTGACACTGCCATGTGTGTTGAGACAGAAATGATGTGATGATCACAGGCATGATATGAGAGATATGATGTGACACTTGCATATTATAACACAGATGAGGTGACAATCACATGGGCATTGTAACAGATTTGACGTGACCCACATAAGCATGTGTGACAGATGTGTGGTGACAATAACATGTGGGTTGTGACCATGTGAGGTGACACACAAGTGGGTTGTGCCTCATGTGATATTTCACTCCCATGTGTAATGTGACAGATATGATGTGACACTCCATAACACATGTGACAAATGTGAGGTGACAATCACACTCGAGGTGTGACATATGTCAGGTGACACTGCCACATGTGTTGAAGTAGAAATGGTGTGACCAATAACAGGCACAATGTGACTGACATTTTTGGATAATTGCATGTTATGACACACATGAGGTGACAATCACTCAGGCATTATGACAGGTGTGATGTGACAATCATAAGAGGCTTGTGACAGATGTGTGGTGACAATCACATGCCAATTGTGACAGGGTGAGCTGATACACACCTGGGTTGTGCCTGAAGTTATGTGACATTCTCATGTGTAATGACATATACTGTGTGATACTCTGTAATGCATGTGACAAATGTGAGGTGACAATCACAGTCTTGGTGTGACAGATGTCATGTGACACTGCCATGTGTGTTGAGACAGAAATGGCATGACAGTCACAGGCTCAATGTGACAGATATGATGTGACAGTTGTGCATGATGACACAGAGGAGGTGACAATCACAAGGGCACTGTGACAGCAGTGATGTGACCCACATAAGCAGTGTGTGAGAAAACCCACATGCTGGTTGTGACTATGTGAGATGACACACAAGGGGCTTGTGCCTGATGTGATATGACACTGTCATGTGTGATGACAGATATGATGTGGCACTCCATAAAGCACATGACAAATGTGAGGTGACAATCACACTCTTGGTGTGACAGATGTCATGTGACACTGACATGTGTGTTGAGACAAATAGGTGACAGCCACAGGCATGATGTGACAGATATGTGACACTTGCCTGTTATGACACAGATGAGGTGACCATCACATGGGCATGGTGACAGTTTGGATGTGACACACATAAGTGGTGTGTGACAGCTGTGTGGTGTCAACCACTTGCTGGTTGTGACCATGTGAGGTGACACACAAGTGGGTTGTGCCTGATGTGCTATGACACACTCATGTGATGGGACACATATGACATGACACTCCAGAAGTCATGTGACACATGTGATGTGCTAATCACACTCTTGTTGAGACAGATGTCAGGTAACACTGCCATGTGTGTCGAGACAGAAATAGTGTGACCCTAACAGGCACAATGGGACTGAAATGTTGTGACACTTGCACATTATGACACCCATGAGGTGACAATCACACAGGCATTGGGACAGGTGTGATGTGACAATCATGAGTCTTGTGACCGATGTGTGGTGACATTGACATGCCAATTGTGACCATGTGAGGTGACACACAAGTGAATTTGGAACTGTTGTGATGTGACACACGCATGTGCAATGTGACTGGTGTGATGTGACACTCCTGGGAGGCATGTGACTAATATGAGGGGACAATCACACTCTGTGTGTCACAGGAGTCAGGTGACACTCTCAAGTGTGTTGAGACCCATGTGATGTGACAATCACATGTGCAATGACACAGGTATGATGTGACCCTTGGGCATTAAGACACATGAGGTGACAAATACATGAACATTGTGACAGTTGTGATGTGACCGTCATAAGCAGCTTGTGACAGATGTGCGGTGACAATCACATGCCAGTTGTGACCATGTGAGGTGACACACAAGTGGGCTGTGCCTGATGTGATATGACACTCTCATGTGTGATGACAGATAGGATGTGTCACTCTGTAAAGCATGTGCCAAATGTGAGGTAACACACTATGGGTGTAACAGATGTCAGATGACACTGCCACATTTGTTGAGGCAGAAATGCTGTGACAATAACAGACATGATGTGACTGATATGTTATGGCACTTGCGTGTTACAACACAGGTGATGTGACAATCACATGGGCCTTGTAACAGTTTTGATGTGACACACATAAGCATGTGTGACACATGTGTGGTGATCACGTGAGGTGACACACAAATGGCTTGTGCTTGATGTGATATGACTCTCATGTGTGATGACAGGTATGATGCGATGCTCTGTAAAGCAAGTGACAATGTGAGGTGACACACAAGTTGATTGGAACTGATCTGATGTGACACACACATGTGTGATATGAGAGGTATGATGTGACACCCCTGCATGGCATGTGACTTATATGAGGTGACAATCACTCTCTGGGTGTGACACATGTCAGGAGACACTCTCATGCGTGTTGAGACAGATGTGATATGACAATCACAGGTGCAATGCGACACATATGATGGGGCATTTGCATGTTAAGATACATGTGGGATGACAACCACAGAAGCGTTGTGACAGTTGTGATGTGACAGTCATAAATGGCTTGGGACAAATGAGTGGTGACAATCGTATGCTGATTGTGACCTTCTGAGTTGACATGCATGTGGGTTGTGATGGACATGATGTGACATGCACATGTGAAGTGACAGGTATGCTGTAATGCTTCTGGAAGTCTTCTGACAAATTGAGGTCACAATAACACTCTGAGTGTGACAGGTATCAGGTGACAATGCCACATGTGTTGAGACAGAAATGATATGAGAGCCACAGGCATGATGTGATAGCTATGATGTGACACTTGCCTCTTAAGACACATGGTGAGGTAACAATCACATGAGTGTTGTGACAGTTGTGATGTGACACACATAAGCAATGTGTGACAGGTGTGTGATGACAACCACATGCTGGTTGTGACCATGTGAGGTGACACAAGTGGGTTGTACCTGATGAGATATGACACTCTCACATGTGATGCGACAGATATGATGTGACACTCTGGAAGGCATTTGACACATGTGATGTGACACTCACACTCAGGGTATGACAGATGTCAGATGACACACCCACATGGGCTGAGACAGAAGTGACGTGATAATCATAAGTGTGATGGGATAGATACGATATAATGCTTTCATGTTATGACACATGTGAGGTAACGGCCACATGGGTGTGGTGACAGTTGTGATATGACACTGATAAGAGGCTTGTGACAGATGTGTGGTGACAATCATATGCCAGTGGTGAACACATGAGGTGACAAATGGGTGGTGATGGATGTGACGTGACAGTCCCATATGTGATGTGACAGGGAAACATGACACTTTGTAAGGCACCTGACAAATGGGAGGTGACAAACACACTCTGGGTGTGACAGATGCCAGGTGACACTGCCACATGTGTTGAGACAGAAATGATGCGAGAGTCACAGGCACGATGTGACAGCTATGATGTGACACGTGCATTCTGACATAGGAGAAGTGACAGTCACATGGGTGTTATAACAGTTTTGATGTAACACACAGAAGTATGTGTGACAGATGTGTGGTGACAATCATATGCCAATTGTGACAATGGGAGGTGACACACAACTGGGTTGGATCTGATGTGATGTGACAATCACATGTGCAATGTGACAGGTATGATGTGACAGTTGTGCGTGAAGACACATGTGAGGTGACAGTCACTTGAGCATTGTGACAGTTGTGATGTGAGACTCATAAGTGGCTTGTGACCAGTGTGTGGTGACAATCATATGCAGATTGTGACCATCTGAGATCACATACATATGGGTTTTGACTGATGTGATGTGACATGCACATGTCAGATGTGACAGGGATGATGTGACACTCCCAGAAGACGTGTGACAAGTGTGAGGTGACAATCACACTGTGGGTGTGACAGATATCAGGTGACACTGCCATGTGTGTTGAGACAGAAATGATGTGATGATCACAGGCATGATATGAGAGATATGATGTGACACTTGCATATTATAACACAGATGAGGTGACAATCACATGGGCATTGTAACAGATTTGACGTGACCCACATAAGCATGTGTGACAGATGTGTGGTGACAATAACATGTGGGTTGTGACCATGTGAGGTGACACACAAGTGGGTTGTGCCTCATGTGATATTTCACTCCCATGTGTAATGTGACAGATATGATGTGACACTCCATAACACATGTGACAAATGTGAGGTGACAATCACACTCGAGGTGTGACATATGTCAGGTGACACTGCCACATGTGTTGAAGTAGAAATGGTGTGACCAATAACAGGCACAATGTGACTGACATTTTTGGATAATTGCATGTTATGACACACATGAGGTGACAATCACTCAGGCATTATGACAGGTGTGATGTGACAATCATAAGAGGCTTGTGACAGATGTGTGGTGACAATCACATGCCAATTGTGACAGGGTGAGCTGATACACACGTGGGTTGTGCCTGAAGTTATGTGACATTCTCATGTGTAATGACATATACTGTGTGATACTCTGTAATGCATGTGACAAATGTGAGGTGACAATCACAGTCTTGGTGTGACAGATGTCATGTGACACTGCCATGTGTGTTGAGACAGAAATGGCATGACAGTCACAGGCTCAATGTGACAGATATGATGTGACAGTTGTGCATGATGACACAGAGGAGGTGACAATCACAAGGGCACTGTGACAGCAGTGATGTGACCCACATAAGCAGTGTGTGAGAAAACCCACATGCTGGTTGTGACTATGTGAGATGACACACAAGGGGCTTGTGCCTGATGTGATATGACACTGTCATGTGTGATGACAGATATGATGTGGCACTCCATAAAGCACATGACAAATGTGAGGTGACAATCACACTCTTGGTGTGACAGATGTCATGTGACACTGACATGTGTGTTGAGACAAATAGGTGACAGCCACAGGCATGATGTGACAGATATGTGACACTTGCCTGTTATGACACAGATGAGGTGACCATCACATGGGCATGGTGACAGTTTGGATGTGACACACATAAGTGGTGTGTGACAGCTGTGTGGTGTCAACCACTTGCTGGTTGTGACCATGTGAGGTGACACACAAGTGGGTTGTGCCTGATGTGCTATGACACACTCATGTGATGGGACACATATGACATGACACTCCAGAAGTCATGTGACACATGTGATGTGCTAATCACACTCTTGTTGAGACAGATGTCAGGTAACACTGCCATGTGTGTCGAGACAGAAATAGTGTGACCCTAACAGGCACAATGGGACTGAAATGTTGTGACACTTGCACATTATGACACCCATGAGGTGACAATCACACAGGCATTGGGACAGGTGTGATGTGACAATCATGAGTCTTGTGACCGATGTGTGGTGACATTGACATGCCAATTGTGACCATGTGAGGTGACACACAAGTGAATTTGGAACTGTTACGATGTGACACACGCATGTGCAATGTGACTGGTGTGATGTGACACTCCTGGGAGGCATGTGACTAATATGAGGGGACAATCACACTCTGTGTGTCACAGGAGTCAGGTGACACTCTCAAGTGTGTTGAGACCCATGTGATGTGACAATCACATGTGCAATGACACAGGTATGATGTGACCCTTGGGCATTAAGACACATGAGGTGACAAATACATGAACATTGTGACAGTTGTGATGTGACCGTCATAAGCAGCTTGTGACAGATGTGCGGTGACAATCACATGCCAGTTGTGACCATGTGAGGTGACACACAAGTGGGCTGTGCCTGATGTGATATGACACTCTCATGTGTGATGACAGATAGGATGTGTCACTCTGTAAAGCATGTGCCAAATGTGAGGTAACACACTATGGGTGTAACAGATGTCAGATGACACTGCCACATTTGTTGAGGCAGAAATGCTGTGACAATAACAGACATGATGTGACTGATATGTTATGGCACTTGCGTGTTACAACACAGGTGATGTGACAATCACATGGGCCTTGTAACAGTTTTGATGTGACACACATAAGCATGTGTGACACATGTGTGGTGATCACGTGAGGTGACACACAAATGGCTTGTGCTTGATGTGATATGACTCTCATGTGTGATGACAGGTATGATGCGATGCTCTGTAAAGCAAGTGACAATGTGAGGTGACACACAAGTTGATTGGAACTGATCTGATGTGACACACACATGTGTGATATGAGAGGTATGATGTGACACCCCTGCATGGCATGTGACTTATATGAGGTGACACTCACTCTCTGGGTGTGACACATGTCAGGAGACACTCTCATGCGTGTTGAGACAGATGTGATATGACAATCACAGGTGCAATGCGACACATATGATGGGGCATTTGCATGTTAAGATACATGTGGGATGACAACCACAGAAGCGTTGTGACAGTTGTGATGTGACAATCATAAATGGCTTGGGACAAATGAGTGGTGACAATCGTATGCTGATTGTGACCTTCTGAGTTGACATGCATGTGGGTTGTGATGGACATGATGTGACATGCACATGTGAAGTGACAGGTATGCTGTAATGCTTCTGGAAGTCTTCTGACAAATTGAGGTCACAATAACACTCTGAGTGTGACAGGTATCAGGTGACAATGCCACATGTGTTGAGACAGAAATGATATGAGAGCCACAGGCATGATGTGATAGCTATGATGTGACACTTGCCTCTTAAGACACATGGTGAGGTAACAATCACATGAGTGTTGTGACAGTTGTGATGTGACACACATAAGCAATGTGTGACAGGTGTGTGATGACAACCACATGCTGGTTGTGACCATGTGAGGTGACACAAGTGGGTTGTACCTGATGAGATATGACACTCTCACATGTGATGCGACAGATATGATGTGACACTCTGGAAGGCATTTGACACATGTGATGTGACACTCACACTCAGGGTATGACAGATGTCAGATGACACACCCACATGGGCTGAGACAGAAGTGACGTGATAATCATAAGTGTGATGGGATAGATACGATATAATGCTTTCATGTTATGACACATGTGAGGTAACGGCCACATGGGTGTGGTGACAGTTGTGATATGACACTGATAAGAGGCTTGTGACAGATGTGTGGTGACAATCATATGCCAGTGGTGAACACATGAGGTGACAAATGGGTGGTGATGGATGTGACGTGACAGTCCCATATGTGATGTGACAGGGAAACATGACACTTTGTAAGGCACCTGACAAATGGGAGGTGACAAACACACTCTGGGTGTGACAGATGCCAGGTGACACTGCCACATGTGTTGAGACAGAAATGATGCGAGAGTCACAGGCACGATGTGACAGATATGATGTGACACGTGCATTCTGACATAGGAGAAGTGACAGTCACATGGGTGTTATAACAGTTTTGATGTAACACACAGAAGTATGTGTGACAGATGTGTGGTGACAATCATATGCCAATTGTGACAATGGGAGGTGACACACAACTGGGTTGGATCTGATGTGATGTGACAATCACATGTGCAATGTGACAGGTATGATGTGACAGTTGTGCGTGAAGACACATGTGAGGTGACAGTCACTTGAGCATTGTGACAGTTGTGATGTGAGACTCATAAGTGGCTTGTGACCAGTGTGTGGTGACAATCATATGCAGATTGTGACCATCTGAGATCACATACATATGGGTTTTGACTGATGTGATGTGACATGCACATGTCAGATGTGACAGGGATGATGTGACACTCCCAGAAGACGTGTGACAAGTGTGAGGTGACAATCACACTGTGGGTGTGACAGATATCAGGTGACACTGCCATGTGTGTTGAGACAGAAATGATGTGATGATCACAGGCATGATATGAGAGATATGATGTGACACTTGCATATTATAACACAGATGAGGTGACAATCACATGGGCATTGTAACAGATTTGACGTGACCCACATAAGCATGTGTGACAGATGTGTGGTGACAATAACATGTGGGTTGTGACCATGTGAGGTGACACACAAGTGGGTTGTGCCTCATGTGATATTTCACTCCCATGTGTAATGTGACAGATATGATGTGACACTCCATAACACATGTGACAAATGTGAGGTGACAATCACACTCGAGGTGTGACATATGTCAGGTGACACTGCCACATGTGTTGAAGTAGAAATGGTGTGACCAATAACAGGCACAATGTGACTGACATTTTTGGATAATTGCATGTTATGACACACATGAGGTGACAATCACTCAGGCATTATGACAGGTGTGATGTGACAATCATAAGAGGCTTGTGACAGATGTGTGGTGACAATCACATGCCAATTGTGACAGGGTGAGCTGATACACACGTGGGTTGTGCCTGAAGTTATGTGACATTCTCATGTGTAATGACATATACTGTGTGATACTCTGTAATGCATGTGACAAATGTGAGGTGACAATCACAGTCTTGGTGTGACAGATGTCATGTGACACTGCCATGTGTGTTGAGACAGAAATGGCATGACAGTCACAGGCTCAATGTGACAGATATGATGTGACAGTTGTGCATGATGACACAGAGGAGGTGACAATCACAAGGGCACTGTGACAGCAGTGATGTGACCCACATAAGCAGTGTGTGAGAAAACCCACATGCTGGTTGTGACTATGTGAGATGACACACAAGGGGCTTGTGCCTGATGTGATATGACACTGTCATGTGTGATGACAGATATGATGTGGCACTCCATAAAGCACATGACAAATGTGAGGTGACAATCACACTCTTGGTGTGACAGATGTCATGTGACACTGACATGTGTGTTGAGACAAATAGGTGACAGCCACAGGCATGATGTGACAGATATGTGACACTTGCCTGTTATGACACAGATGAGGTGACCATCACATGGGCATGGTGACAGTTTGGATGTGACACACATAAGTGGTGTGTGACAGCTCTGTGGTGTCAACCACTTGCTGGTTGTGACCATGTGAGGTGACACACAAGTGGGTTGTGCCTGATGTGCTATGACACACTCATGTGATGGGACACATATGACATGACACTCCAGAAGTCATGTGACACATGTGATGTGCTAATCACACTCTTGTTGAGACAGATGTCAGGTAACACTGCCATGTGTGTCGAGACAGAAATAGTGTGACCCTAACAGGCACAATGGGACTGAAATGTTGTGACACTTGCACATTATGACACCCATGAGGTGACAATCACACAGGCATTGGGACAGGTGTGATGTGACAATCATGAGTCTTGTGACCGATGTGTGGTGACATTGACATGCCAATTGTGACCATGTGAGGTGACACACAAGTGAATTTGGAACTGTTACGATGTGACACACGCATGTGCAATGTGACTGGTGTGATGTGACACTCCTGGGAGGCATGTGACTAATATGAGGGGACAATCACACTCTGTGTGTCACAGGAGTCAGGTGACACTCTCAAGTGTGTTGAGACCCATGTGATGTGACAATCACATGTGCAATGACACAGGTATGATGTGACCCTTGGGCATTAAGACACATGAGGTGACAAATACATGAACATTGTGACAGTTGTGATGTGACCGTCATAAGCAGCTTGTGACAGATGTGCGGTGACAATCACATGCCAGTTGTGACCATGTGAGGTGACACACAAGTGGGCTGTGCCTGATGTGATATGACACTCTCATGTGTGATGACAGATAGGATGTGTCACTCTGTAAAGCATGTGCCAAATGTGAGGTAACACACTATGGGTGTAACAGATGTCAGATGACACTGCCACATTTGTTGAGGCAGAAATGCTGTGACAATAACAGACATGATGTGACTGATATGTTATGGCACTTGCGTGTTACAACACAGGTGATGTGACAATCACATGGGCCTTGTAACAGTTTTGATGTGACACACATAAGCATGTGTGACACATGTGTGGTGATCACGTGAGGTGACACACAAATGGCTTGTGCTTGATGTGATATGACTCTCATGTGTGATGACAGGTATGATGCGATGCTCTGTAAAGCAAGTGACAATGTGAGGTGACACACAAGTTGATTGGAACTGATCTGATGTGACACACACATGTGTGATATGAGAGGTATGATGTGACACCCCTGCATGGCATGTGACTTATATGAGGTGACAATCACTCTCTGGGTGTGACACATGTCAGGAGACACTCTCATGCGTGTTGAGACAGATGTGATATGACAATCACAGGTGCAATGCGACACATATGATGGGGCATTTGCATGTTAAGATACATGTGGGATGACAACCACAGAAGCGTTGTGACAGTTGTGATGTGACAATCATAAATGGCTTGGGACAAATGAGTGGTGACAATCGTATGCTGATTGTGACCTTCTGAGTTGACATGCATGTGGGTTGTGATGGACATGATGTGACATGCACATGTGAAGTGACAGGTATGCTGTAATGCTTCTGGAAGTCTTCTGACAAATTGAGGTCACAATAACACTCTGAGTGTGACAGGTATCAGGTGACAATGCCACATGTGTTGAGACAGAAATGATATGAGAGCCACAGGCATGATGTGATAGCTATGATGTGACACTTGCCTCTTAAGACACATGGTGAGGTAACAATCACATGAGTGTTGTGACAGTTGTGATGTGACACACATAAGCAATGTGTGACAGGTGTGTGATGACAACCACATGCTGGTTGTGACCATGTGAGGTGACACAAGTGGGTTGTACCTGATGAGATATGACACTCTCACATGTGATGCGACAGATATGATGTGACACTCTGGAAGGCATTTGACACATGTGATGTGACACTCACACTCAGGGTATGACAGATGTCAGATGACACACCCACATGGGCTGAGACAGAAGTGACGTGATAATCATAAGTGTGATGGGATAGATACGATATAATGCTTTCATGTTATGACACATGTGAGGTAACGGCCACATGGGTGTGGTGACAGTTGTGATATGACACTGATAAGAGGCTTGTGACAGATGTGTGGTGACAATCATATGCCAGTGGTGAACACATGAGGTGACAAATGGGTGGTGATGGATGTGACGTGACAGTCCCATATGTGATGTGACAGGGAAACATGACACTTTGTAAGGCACCTGACAAATGGGAGGTGACAAACACACTCTGGGTGTGACAGATGCCAGGTGACACTGCCACATGTGTTGAGACAGAAATGATGCGAGAGTCACAGGCACGATGTGACAGATATGATGTGACACGTGCATTCTGACATAGGAGAAGTGACAGTCACATGGGTGTTATAACAGTTTTGATGTAACACACAGAAGTATGTGTGACAGATGTGTGGTGACAATCATATGCCAATTGTGACAATGGGAGGTGACACACAACTGGGTTGGATCTGATGTGATGTGACAATCACATGTGCAATGTGACAGGTATGATGTGACAGTTGTGCGTGAAGACACATGTGAGGTGACAGTCACTTGAGCATTGTGACAGTTGTGATGTGAGACTCATAAGTGGCTTGTGACCAGTGTGTGGTGACAATCATATGCAGATTGTGACCATCTGAGATCACATACATATGGGTTTTGACTGATGTGATGTGACATGCACATGTCAGATGTGACAGGGATGATGTGACACTCCCAGAAGACGTGTGACAAGTGTGAGGTGACAATCACACTGTGGGTGTGACAGATATCAGGTGACACTGCCATGTGTGTTGAGACAGAAATGATGTGATGATCACAGGCATGATATGAGAGATATGATGTGACACTTGCATATTATAACACAGATGAGGTGACAATCACATGGGCATTGTAACAGATTTGACGTGACCCACATAAGCATGTGTGACAGATGTGTGGTGACAATAACATGTGGGTTGTGACCATGTGAGGTGACACACAAGTGGGTTGTGCCTCATGTGATATTTCACTCCCATGTGTAATGTGACAGATATGATGTGACACTCCATAACACATGTGACAAATGTGAGGTGACAATCACACTCGAGGTGTGACATATGTCAGGTGACACTGCCACATGTGTTGAAGTAGAAATGGTGTGACCAATAACAGGCACAATGTGACTGACATTTTTGGATAATTGCATGTTATGACACACATGAGGTGACAATCACTCAGGCATTATGACAGGTGTGATGTGACAATCATAAGAGGCTTGTGACAGATGTGTGGTGACAATCACATGCCAATTGTGACAGGGTGAGCTGATACACACGTGGGTTGTGCCTGAAGTTATGTGACATTCTCATGTGTAATGACATATACTGTGTGATACTCTGTAATGCATGTGACAAATGTGAGGTGACAATCACAGTCTTGGTGTGACAGATGTCATGTGACACTGCCATGTGTGTTGAGACAGAAATGGCATGACAGTCACAGGCTCAATGTGACAGATATGATGTGACACTTGCCCATGATGACACTGGTGAGGTGACAATCACAGGGGGTTGTGAAAGTTGTGATGTGACACACATAATCAGTGTGTGACAGGTATGTTTTGGCAACCACATGTAGGTTGTGACCATGTGAGATGACACACAAGTGGGTTGTGCCTGCTGTGATGTGATACTCTCATGTGTGATGACAGATATGATGTAACACTTCATCAAGCATGTGGCAAATGTGAGTCAACAATCACACTCTGGGTGTGACAGATGTCAGATGACACTGCCATATTTGCTGAGACAGAAATGATGTGACAGTCACAGGCATGATGTGAAAAATAGGATGTGACACTACATAAAGCATGTCACAAATGTGAGGTGATAATGACACTTTGGATGTGACAGATATCACAACTGCCATGTGTGTTGAGACAGAAATGATATGACAATAACAGGCATGTGACTGATATGTAGTGGCACTTGCACATTATGACACATGAGAAGACAATCACAAGGACCTTGTGACAGGTGTGATGTGACAATCATAAGTGGTTTGTGCCAGTTGTGGGTTGACAATCACTCGATGGTTGTGATAATATGAATTGTGGAAAAACAGGTTTGTGATATAGACTTTGACATGCACATGTGTGATGTGACAGATATGCAACTCTCTCTAAGGCATGTGTCAAATATGAGGTGACGATCACACTCTGGGTGTAACAGATGTCAGGGGAATCTGCCACATGTGTTGAGACAGAAATGAGGTCACAGGTGCAATGTGACAGATATGATGTGACAGTTGTGCATGATGACACAGAGGAGGTGACAATCACAAGGGCACAGTGTGTGTTGAGGCAGAAATGCTGTGACAATAACAGACATGATGTGACTGATATGTTATGGCACTTGTGTGTTACAACACAGGTGATGTGACAATCACATGGGCCTTGTAACAGTTTTGATGTGACACACATAAGCATGTGTGACACATGTGTGGTGATCATGTGAGGTGACACACAAATGGCTTGTGCTTGATGTGATATGACTCTCATGTGTGATGACAGGTATGATGCAATGCTCTGTAAAGCAAGTGACAATGTGAGGTGACACACAAGTTGGTTGGAACTGATCTGATGTGACACACACATGTGTGATATGAGAGGTATGATGTGACACCCCTGCATGGCATGTGACTTATATGAGGTGACACTCACTCTCTGGGTGTGACACATGTCAGGAGACACTCTCATGCGTGTTGAGACAGATGTGATATGACAATCACAGGTGCAATGCGACACATATGATGGGGCATTTGCATGTTAAGATACATGTGGGATGACAACCACAGAAGCGTTGTGACAGTTGTGATGTGACAATCATAAATGGCTTGGGACAAATGAGTGGTGACAATCGTATGCTGATTGTGACCTTCTGAGTTGACATGCATGTGGGTTGTGATGGACATGATGTGACATGCACATGTGAAGTGACAGGTATGCTGTAATGCTTCTGGAAGTCTTCTGACAAATTGAGGTCACAATAACACTCTGAGTGTGACAGGTATCAGGTGACAATGCCACATGTGTTGAGACAGAAATGATATGAGAGCCACAGGCATGATGTGATAGCTATGATGTGACACTTGCCTCTTAAGACACATGGTGAGGTAACAATCACATGAGTGTTGTGACAGTTGTGATGTGACACACATAAGCAATGTGTGACAGGTGTGTGATGACAACCACATGCTGGTTGTGACCATGTGAGGTGACACAAGTGGGTTGTACCTGATGAGATATGACACTCTCACATGTGATGCGACAGATATGATGTGACACTCTGGAAGGCATTTGACACATGTGATGTGACACTCACACTCAGGGTATGACAGATGTCAGATGACACACCCACATGGGCTGAGACAGAAGTGACGTGATAATCATAAGTGTGATGGGATAGATACGATATAATGCTTTCATGTTATGACACATGTGAGGTAACGGCCACATGGGTGTGGTGACAGTTGTGATATGACACTGATAAGAGGCTTGTGACAGATGTGTGGTGACAATCATATGCCAGTGGTGAACACATGAGGTGACAAATGGGTGGTGATGGATGTGACGTGACAGTCCCATATGTGATGTGACAGGGAAACATGACACTTTGTAAGGCACCTGACAAATGGGAGGTGACAAACACACTCTGGGTGTGACAGATGCCAGGTGACACTGCCACATGTGTTGAGACAGAAATGATGCGAGAGTCACAGGCACGATGTGACAGATATGATGTGACACGTGCATTCTGACATAGGAGAAGTGACAGTCACATGGGTGTTATAACAGTTTTGATGTAACACACAGAAGTATGTGTGACAGATGTGTGGTGACAATCATATGCCAATTGTGACAATGGGAGGTGACACACAACTGGGTTGGATCTGATGTGATGTGACAATCACATGTGCAATGTGACAGGTATGATGTGACAGTTGTGCGTGAAGACACATGTGAGGTGACAGTCACTTGAGCATTGTGACAGTTGTGATGTGAGACTCATAAGTGGCTTGTGACCAGTGTGTGGTGACAATCATATGCAGATTGTGACCATCTGAGATCACATACATATGGGTTTTGACTGATGTGATGTGACCTGCACATGTCAGATGTGACAGGGATGATGTGACACTCCCAGAAGACGTGTGACAAGTGTGAGGTGACAATCACACTGTGGGTGTGACAGATATCAGGTGACACTGCCACGTGTGTTGAGACAGAAATGATGTGATGATCACAGGCATGATATGAGAGATATGATGTGACACTTGCATATTATAACACAGATGAGGTGACCATCACATGGGCATTGTAACAGATTTGACGTGACCCACATAAGCATGTGTGACAGATGTGTGGTGACAATAACATGTGGGTTGTGACCATGTGAGGTGACACACAAGTGGGTTGTGCCTCATGTGATATTTCACTCCCATGTGTAATGTGACAGATATGATGTGACACTCCATAACACATGTGACAAATGTGAGGTGACAATCACACTCGAGGTGTGACATATGTCAGGTGACACTGCCACATGTGTTGAAGTAGAAATGGTGTGACCAATAACAGGCACAATGTGACTGACATTTTTGGATAATTGCATGTTATGACACACATGAGGTGACAATCACTCAGGCATTATGACAGGTGTGATGTGACAATCATAAGAGGCTTGTGACAGATGTGTGGTGACAATCACATGCCAATTGTGACAGGGTGAGCTGATACACACGTGGGTTGTGCCTGAAGTTATGTGACATTCTCATGTGTAATGACATATACTGTGTGATACTCTGTAATGCATGTGACAAATGTGAGGTGACAATCACAGTCTTGGTGTGACAGATGTCATGTGACACTGCCATGTGTGTTGAGACAGAAATGGCATGACAGTCACAGGCTCAATGTGACAGATATGATGTGACAGTTGTGCATGATGACACAGAGGAGGTGACAATCACAAGGGCACAGTGACAGCAGTGATGTGACCCACAGAAGCAGTGTGTGTGAAAACCCACATGCTGGTTGTGACTATGTGAGATGACACACAAGGGGCTTGTGCCTGATGTGATATGACACTGTCATGTGTGATGACAGATATGATGTGACACTCCATAAAGCACATGACAAATGTGAGGTGACAATCACACTCTTGGTGTGACAGATGTCATGTGACACTGACATGTGTGTTGAGACAAATAGGTGACAGCCACAGGCATGATGTGACAGATATGTGACACTTGCCTGTTATGACACAGATGAGGTGACCATCACATGGGCATGGTGACAGTTTGGATGTGACACACATAAGTGGTGTGTGACAGCTGTGTGTTGTCAACCACTTGCTGGTTGTGACCATGTGAGGTGACACACAAGTGGGTTGTGCCTGATGTGCTATGACACACTCATGTGATGGGACACATATGACATGACACTCCAGAAGTCATGTGACAAATGTGATGTGCTAATCACACTCTTGTTGAGACAGATGTCAGGTAACACTGCCATGTGTGTCAAGACAGAAATAGTGTGACCCTAACAGGCACAATGGGACTGAAATGTTGTGACACTTGCACATTATGACACCCATGAGGTGACAATCACACAGGCATTGGGACAGGTGTGATGTGACAATCATGAGTCTTGTGACCGATGTGTGGTGACATTGACATGCCAATTGTGACCATGTGGGGTGACACACAAGTGAATTTGGAACTGTTGTGATGTGACACACGCATGTGCAATGTGACTGGTGTGATGTGACACTCCTGGGAGGCATGTGACTAATATGAGGGGACAATCACACTCTGTGTGTCACAGGAGTCAGGTGACACTCTCAAGTGTGTTGAGACCCATGTGATGTGACAATCACATGTGCAATGACACAGGTATGATGTGACCCTTGGGCATTAAGACACATGAGGTGACAAATACATGAACATTGTGACAGTTGTGATGTGACTGTCATAAGCAGCTTGTGACAGATGTGCGGTGACAATCACATGCCAGTTGTGACCATGTGAGGTGACACACAAGTGGGCTGTGCCTGATGTGATATGACACTCTCATGTGTGATGACAGATAGGATGTGTCACTCTGTAAAGCATGTGCCAAATGTGAGGTAACACACTATGGGTGTAACAGATGTCAGATGACACTGCCACATTTGTTGAGGCAGAAATGCTGTGACAATAACAGACATGATGTGACTGATATGTTATGGCACTTGCGTGTTACAACACAGGTGATGTGACAATCACATGGGCCTTGTAACAGTTTTGATGTGACACACATAAGCATGTGTGACACATGTGTGGTGATCACGTGAGGTGACACACAAATGGCTTGTGCTTGATGTGATATGACTCTCATGTGTGATGACAGGTATGATGCGATGCTCTGTAAAGCAAGTGACAATGTGAGGTGACACACAAGTTGATTGGAACTGATCTGATGTGACACACACATGTGTGATATGAGAGGTATGATGTGACACTCCTGCATGGCATGTGACTTATATGAGGTGACAATCACTCTCTGGGTGTGACACATGTCAGGAGACACTCTCATGCATGTTGAGACAGATGTGATATGACAATCACAGGTGCAATGCGACACATATGATGGGGCATTTGCATGTTAAGATACATGTGGGATGACAACCACAGAAGCGTTGTGACAGTTGTGATGTGACAATCATAAATGGCTTGGGACAAATGAGTGGTGACAATCGTATGCTGATTGTGACCTTCTGAGTTGACATGCATGTGGGTTGTGATGGACATGATGTGACATGCACATGTGAAGTGACAGGTATGCTGTAATGCTTCTGGAAGTCTTCTGACAAATTGAGGTCACAATAACACTCTGAGTGTGACAGGTATCAGGTGACAATGCCACATGTGTTGAGACAGAAATGATATGAGAGCCACAGGCATGATGTGATAGCTATGATGTGACACTTGCCTCTTAAGACACATGGTGAGGTAACAATCACATGAGTGTTGTGACAGTTGTGATGTGACACACATAAGCAATGTGTGACAGGTGTGTGATGACAACCACATGCTGGTTGTGACCATGTGAGGTGACACAAGTGGGTTGTACCTGATGAGATATGACACTCTCACATGTGATGCGACAGATATGATGTGACACTCTGGAAGGCATTTGACACATGTGATGTGACACTCACACTCAGGGTATGACAGATGTCAGATGACACACCCACATGGGCTGAGACAGAAGTGACGTGATAATCATAAGTGTGATGGGATAGATACGATATAATGCTTTCATGTTATGACACATGTGAGGTAACGGCCACATGGGTGTGGTGACAGTTGTGATATGACACTGATAAGAGGCTTGTGACAGATGTGTGGTGACAATCATATGCCAGTGGTGAACACATGAGGTGACAAATGGGTGGTGATGGATGTGACGTGACAGTCCCATATGTGATGTGACAGGGAAACATGACACTTTGTAAGGCACCTGACAAATGGGAGGTGACAAACACACTCTGGGTGTGACAGATGCCAGGTGACACTGCCACATGTGTTGAGACAGAAATGATGCGAGAGTCACAGGCACGATGTGACAGATATGATGTGACACGTGCATTCTGACATAGGAGAAGTGACAGTCACATGGGTGTTATAACAGTTTTGATGTAACACACAGAAGTATGTGTGACAGATGTGTGGTGACAATCATATGCCAATTGTGACAATGGGAGGTGACACACAACTGGGTTGGATCTGATGTGATGTGACAATCACATGTGCAATGTGACAGGTATGATGTGACAGTTGTGCGTGAAGACACATGTGAGGTGACAGTCACTTGAGCATTGTGACAGTTGTGATGTGAGACTCATAAGTGGCTTGTGACCAGTGTGTGGTGACAATCATATGCAGATTGTGACCATCTGAGATCACATACATATGGGTTTTGACTGATGTGATGTGACATGCACATGTCAGATGTGACAGGGATGATGTGACACTCCCAGAAGACGTGTGACAAGTGTGAGGTGACAATCACACTGTGGGTGTGACAGATATCAGGTGACACTGCCATGTGTGTTGAGACAGAAATGATGTGATGATCACAGGCATGATATGAGAGATATGATGTGACACTTGCATATTATAACACAGATGAGGTGACAATCACATGGGCATTGTAACAGATTTGACGTGACCCACATAAGCATGTGTGACAGATGTGTGGTGACAATAACATGTGGGTTGTGACCATGTGAGGTGACACACAAGTGGGTTGTGCCTCATGTGATATTTCACTCCCATGTGTAATGTGACAGATATGATGTGACACTCCATAACACATGTGACAAATGTGAGGTGACAATCACACTCGAGGTGTGACATATGTCAGGTGACACTGCCACATGTGTTGAAGTAGAAATGGTGTGACCAATAACAGGCACAATGTGACTGACATTTTTGGATAATTGCATGTTATGACACACATGAGGTGACAATCACTCAGGCATTATGACAGGTGTGATGTGACAATCATAAGAGGCTTGTGACAGATGTGTGGTGACAATCACATGCCAATTGTGACAGGGTGAGCTGATACACACGTGGGTTGTGCCTGAAGTTATGTGACATTCTCATGTGTAATGACATATACTGTGTGATACTCTGTAATGCATGTGACAAATGTGAGGTGACAATCACAGTCTTGGTGTGACAGATGTCATGTGACACTGCCATGTGTGTTGAGACAGAAATGGCATGACAGTCACAGGCTCAATGTGACAGATATGATGTGACACTTGCCCATGATGACACTGGTGAGGTGACAATCACAGGGGGTTGTGAAAGTTGTGATGTGACACACATAATCAGTGTGTGACAGGTATGTTTTGGCAACCACATGTAGGTTGTGACCATGTGAGATGACACACAAGTGGGTTGTGCCTGCTGTGATGTGATACTCTCATGTGTGATGACAGATATGATGTAACACTTCATCAAGCATGTGGCAAATGTGAGTCAACAATCACACTCTGGGTGTGACAGATGTCAGATGACACTGCCATATTTGCTGAGACAGAAATGATGTGACAGTCACAGGCATGATGTGAAAAATAGGATGTGACACTACATAAAGCATGTCACAAATGTGAGGTGATAATGACACTTTGGATGTGACAGATATCACAACTGCCATGTGTGTTGAGACAGAAATGATATGACAATAACAGGCATGTGACTGATATGTAGTGGCACTTGCACATTATGACACATGAGAAGACAATCACAAGGACCTTGTGACAGGTGTGATGTGACAATCATAAGTGGTTTGTGCCAGTTGTGGGTTGACAATCACTCGATGGTTGTGATAATATGAATTGTGGAAAAACAGGTTTGTGATATAGACTTTGACATGCACATGTGTGATGTGACAGATATGCAACTCTCTCTAAGGCATGTGTCAAATATGAGGTGACGATCACACTCTGGGTGTAACAGATGTCAGGGGAATCTGCCACATGTGTTGAGACAGAAATGAGGTCACAGGTGCAATGTGACAGATATGATGTGACAGTTGTGCATGATGACACAGAGGAGGTGACAATCACAAGGGCACAGTGTGTGTTGAGGCAGAAATGCTGTGACAATAACAGACATGATGTGACTGATATGTTATGGCACTTGTGTGTTACAACACAGGTGATGTGACAATCACATGGGCCTTGTAACAGTTTTGATGTGACACACATAAGCATGTGTGACACATGTGTGGTGATCATGTGAGGTGACACACAAATGGCTTGTGCTTGATGTGATATGACTCTCATGTGTGATGACAGGTATGATGCAATGCTCTGTAAAGCAAGTGACAATGTGAGGTGACACACAAGTTGGTTGGAACTGATCTGATGTGACACACACATGTGTGATATGAGAGGTATGATGTGACACCCCTGCATGGCATGTGACTTATATGAGGTGACACTCACTCTCTGGGTGTGACACATGTCAGGAGACACTCTCATGCGTGTTGAGACAGATGTGATATGACAATCACAGGTGCAATGCGACACATATGATGGGGCATTTGCATGTTAAGATACATGTGGGATGACAACCACAGAAGCGTTGTGACAGTTGTGATGTGACAATCATAAATGGCTTGGGACAAATGAGTGGTGACAATCGTATGCTGATTGTGACCTTCTGAGTTGACATGCATGTGGGTTGTGATGGACATGATGTGACATGCACATGTGAAGTGACAGGTATGCTGTAATGCTTCTGGAAGTCTTCTGACAAATTGAGGTCACAATAACACTCTGAGTGTGACAGGTATCAGGTGACAATGCCACATGTGTTGAGACAGAAATGATATGAGAGCCACAGGCATGATGTGATAGCTATGATGTGACACTTGCCTCTTAAGACACATGGTGAGGTAACAATCACATGAGTGTTGTGACAGTTGTGATGTGACACACATAAGCAATGTGTGACAGGTGTGTGATGACAACCACATGCTGGTTGTGACCATGTGAGGTGACACAAGTGGGTTGTACCTGATGAGATATGACACTCTCACATGTGATGCGACAGATATGATGTGACACTCTGGAAGGCATTTGACACATGTGATGTGACACTCACACTCAGGGTATGACAGATGTCAGATGACACACCCACATGGGCTGAGACAGAAGTGACGTGATAATCATAAGTGTGATGGGATAGATACGATATAATGCTTTCATGTTATGACACATGTGAGGTAACGGCCACATGGGTGTGGTGACAGTTGTGATATGACACTGATAAGAGGCTTGTGACAGATGTGTGGTGACAATCATATGCCAGTGGTGAACACATGAGGTGACAAATGGGTGGTGATGGATGTGACGTGACAGTCCCATATGTGATGTGACAGGGAAACATGACACTTTGTAAGGCACCTGACAAATGGGAGGTGACAAACACACTCTGGGTGTGACAGATGCCAGGTGACACTGCCACATGTGTTGAGACAGAAATGATGCGAGAGTCACAGGCACGATGTGACAGATATGATGTGACACGTGCATTCTGACATAGGAGAAGTGACAGTCACATGGGTGTTATAACAGTTTTGATGTAACACACAGAAGTATGTGTGACAGATGTGTGGTGACAATCATATGCCAATTGTGACAATGGGAGGTGACACACAACTGGGTTGGATCTGATGTGATGTGACAATCACATGTGCAATGTGACAGGTATGATGTGACAGTTGTGCGTGAAGACACATGTGAGGTGACAGTCACTTGAGCATTGTGACAGTTGTGATGTGAGACTCATAAGTGGCTTGTGACCAGTGTGTGGTGACAATCATATGCAGATTGTGACCATCTGAGATCACATACATATGGGTTTTGACTGATGTGATGTGACATGCACATGTCAGATGTGACAGGGATGATGTGACACTCCCAGAAGACGTGTGACAAGTGTGAGGTGACAATCACACTGTGGGTGTGACAGATATCAGGTGACACTGCCACGTGTGTTGAGACAGAAATGATGTGATGATCACAGGCATGATATGAGAGATATGATGTGACACTTGCATATTATAACACAGATGAGGTGACCATCACATGGGCATTGTAACAGATTTGACGTGACCCACATAAGCATGTGTGACAGATGTGTGGTGACAATAACATGTGGGTTGTGACCATGTGAGGTGACACACAAGTGGGTTGTGCCTCATGTGATATTTCACTCCCATGTGTAATGTGACAGATATGATGTGACACTCCATAACACATGTGACAAATGTGAGGTGACAATCACACTCGAGGTGTGACATATGTCAGGTGACACTGCCACATGTGTTGAAGTAGAAATGGTGTGACCAATAACAGGCACAATGTGACTGACATTTTTGGATAATTGCATGTTATGACACACATGAGGTGACAATCACTCAGGCATTATGACAGGTGTGATGTGACAATCATAAGAGGCTTGTGACAGATGTGTGGTGACAATCACATGCCAATTGTGACAGGGTGAGCTGATACACACGTGGGTTGTGCCTGAAGTTATGTGACATTCTCATGTGTAATGACATATACTGTGTGATACTCTGTAATGCATGTGACAAATGTGAGGTGACAATCACAGTCTTGGTGTGACAGATGTCATGTGACACTGCCATGTGTGTTGAGACAGAAATGGCATGACAGTCACAGGCTCAATGTGACAGATATGATGTGACAGTTGTGCATGATGACACAGAGGAGGTGACAATCACAAGGGCACAGTGACAGCAGTGATGTGACCCACAGAAGCAGTGTGTGTGAAAACCCACATGCTGGTTGTGACTATGTGAGATGACACACAAGGGGCTTGTGCCTGATGTGATATGACACTGTCATGTGTGATGACAGATATGATGTGACACTCCATAAAGCACATGACAAATGTGAGGTGACAATCACACTCTTGGTGTGACAGATGTCATGTGACACTGACATGTGTGTTGAGACAAATAGGTGACAGCCACAGGCATGATGTGACAGATATGTGACACTTGCCTGTTATGACACAGATGAGGTGACCATCACATGGGCATGGTGACAGTTTGGATGTGACACACATAAGTGGTGTGTGACAGCTGTGTGTTGTCAACCACTTGCTGGTTGTGACCATGTGAGGTGACACACAAGTGGGTTGTGCCTGATGTGCTATGACACACTCATGTGATGGGACACATATGACATGACACTCCAGAAGTCATGTGACAAATGTGATGTGCTAATCACACTCTTGTTGAGACAGATGTCAGGTAACACTGCCATGTGTGTCAAGACAGAAATAGTGTGACCCTAACAGGCACAATGGGACTGAAATGTTGTGACACTTGCACATTATGACACCCATGAGGTGACAATCACACAGGCATTGGGACAGGTGTGATGTGACAATCATGAGTCTTGTGACCGATGTGTGGTGACATTGACATGCCAATTGTGACCATGTGGGGTGACACACAAGTGAATTTGGAACTGTTGTGATGTGACACACGCATGTGCAATGTGACTGGTGTGATGTGACACTCCTGGGAGGCATGTGACTAATATGAGGGGACAATCACACTCTGTGTGTCACAGGAGTCAGGTGACACTCTCAAGTGTGTTGAGACCCATGTGATGTGACAATCACATGTGCAATGACACAGGTATGATGTGACCCTTGGGCATTAAGACACATGAGGTGACAAATACATGAACATTGTGACAGTTGTGATGTGACTGTCATAAGCAGCTTGTGACAGATGTGCGGTGACAATCACATGCCAGTTGTGACCATGTGAGGTGACACACAAGTGGGCTGTGCCTGATGTGATATGACACTCTCATGTGTGATGACAGATAGGATGTGTCACTCTGTAAAGCATGTGCCAAATGTGAGGTAACACACTATGGGTGTAACAGATGTCAGATGACACTGCCACATTTGTTGAGGCAGAAATGCTGTGACAATAACAGACATGATGTGACTGATATGTTATGGCACTTGCGTGTTACAACACAGGTGATGTGACAATCACATGGGCCTTGTAACAGTTTTGATGTGACACACATAAGCATGTGTGACACATGTGTGGTGATCACGTGAGGTGACACACAAATGGCTTGTGCTTGATGTGATATGACTCTCATGTGTGATGACAGGTATGATGCGATGCTCTGTAAAGCAAGTGACAATGTGAGGTGACACACAAGTTGATTGGAACTGATCTGATGTGACACACACATGTGTGATATGAGAGGTATGATGTGACACTCCTGCATGGCATGTGACTTATATGAGGTGACAATCACTCTCTGGGTGTGACACATGTCAGGAGACACTCTCATGCATGTTGAGACAGATGTGATATGACAATCACAGGTGCAATGCGACACATATGATGGGGCATTTGCATGTTAAGATACATGTGGGATGACAACCACAGAAGCGTTGTGACAGTTGTGATGTGACAATCATAAATGGCTTGGGACAAATGAGTGGTGACAATCGTATGCTGATTGTGACCTTCTGAGTTGACATGCATGTGGGTTGTGATGGACATGATGTGACATGCACATGTGAAGTGACAGGTATGCTGTAATGCTTCTGGAAGTCTTCTGACAAATTGAGGTCACAATAACACTCTGAGTGTGACAGGTATCAGGTGACAATGCCACATGTGTTGAGACAGAAATGATATGAGAGCCACAGGCATGATGTGATAGCTATGATGTGACACTTGCCTCTTAAGACACATGGTGAGGTAACAATCACATGAGTGTTGTGACAGTTGTGATGTGACACACATAAGCAATGTGTGACAGGTGTGTGATGACAACCACATGCTGGTTGTGACCATGTGAGGTGACACAAGTGGGTTGTACCTGATGAGATATGACACTCTCACATGTGATGCGACAGATATGATGTGACACTCTGGAAGGCATTTGACACATGTGATGTGACACTCACACTCAGGGTATGACAGATGTCAGATGACACACCCACATGGGCTGAGACAGAAGTGACGTGATAATCATAAGTGTGATGGGATAGATACGATATAATGCTTTCATGTTATGACACATGTGAGGTAACGGCCACATGGGTGTGGTGACAGTTGTGATATGACACTGATAAGAGGCTTGTGACAGATGTGTGGTGACAATCATATGCCAGTGGTGAACACATGAGGTGACAAATGGGTGGTGATGGATGTGACGTGACAGTCCCATATGTGATGTGACAGGGAAACATGACACTTTGTAAGGCACCTGACAAATGGGAGGTGACAAACACACTCTGGGTGTGACAGATGCCAGGTGACACTGCCACATGTGTTGAGACAGAAATGATGCGAGAGTCACAGGCACGATGTGACAGATATGATGTGACACGTGCATTCTGACATAGGAGAAGTGACAGTCACATGGGTGTTATAACAGTTTTGATGTAACACACAGAAGTATGTGTGACAGATGTGTGGTGACAATCATATGCCAATTGTGACAATGGGAGGTGACACACAACTGGGTTGGATCTGATGTGATGTGACAATCACATGTGCAATGTGACAGGTATGATGTGACAGTTGTGCGTGAAGACACATGTGAGGTGACAGTCACTTGAGCATTGTGACAGTTGTGATGTGAGACTCATAAGTGGCTTGTGACCAGTGTGTGGTGACAATCATATGCAGATTGTGACCATCTGAGATCACATACATATGGGTTTTGACTGATGTGATGTGACATGCACATGTCAGAGGTGACAGGGATGATGTGACACTCCCAGAAGACGTGTGACAAGTGTGAGGTGACAATCACACTGTGGGTGTGACAGATATCAGGTGACACTGCCATGTGTGTTGAGACAGAAATGATGTGATGATCACAGGCATGATATGAGAGATATGATGTGACACTTGCATATTATAACACAGATGAGGTGACAATCACATGGGCATTGTAACAGATTTGACGTGACCCACATAAGCATGTGTGACAGATGTGTGGTGACAATAACATGTGGGTTGTGACCATGTGAGGTGACACACAAGTGGGTTGTGCCTCATGTGATATTTCACTCCCATGTGTAATGTGACAGATATGATGTGACACTCCATAACACATGTGACAAATGTGAGGTGACAATCACACTCGAGGTGTGACATATGTCAGGTGACACTGCCACATGTGTTGAAGTAGAAGTGGTGTGACCAATAACAGGCACAATGTGACTGACATTTTTGGATAATTGCATGTTATGACACACATGAGGTGACAATCACTCAGGCATTATGACAGGTGTGATGTGACAATCATAAGAGGCTTGTGACAGATGTGTGGTGACAATCACATGCCAATTGTGACAGGGTGAGCTGATACACACGTGGGTTGTGCCTGAAGTTATGTGACATTCTCATGTGTAATGACATATACTGTGTGATACTCTGTAATGCATGTGACAAATGTGAGGTGACAATCACAGTCTTGGTGTGACAGATGTCATGTGACACTGCCATGTGTGTTGAGACAGAAATGGCATGACAGTCACAGGCTCAATGTGACAGATATGATGTGACAGTTGTGCATGATGACACAGAGGAGGTGACAATCACAAGGGCACAGTGACAGCAGTGATGTGACCCACAGAAGCAGTGTGTGTGAAAACCCACATGCTGGTTGTGACTATGTGAGATGACACACAAGGGGCTTGTGCCTGATGTGATATGACACTGTCATGTGTGATGACAGATATGATGTGACACTCCATAAAGCACATGACAAATGTGAGGTGACAATCACACTCTTGGTGTGACAGATGTCATGTGACACTGACATGTGTGTTGAGACAAATAGGTGACAGCCACAGGCATGATGTGACAGATATGTGACACTTGCCTGTTATGACACAGATGAGGTGACAATCACATGGGCATGGTGACAGTTTGGATGTGACACACATAAGTGGTGTGTGACAGCTGTGTGGTGTCAACCACTTGCTGGTTGTGACCATGTGAGGTGACACACAAGTGGGTTGTGCCTGATGTGCTATGACACACTCATGTGATGGGACACATATGACATGACACTCCAGAAGTCATGTGACAAATGTGATGTGCTAATCACACTCTTGTTGAGACAGATGTCAGGTAACACTGCCATGTGTGTCGAGACAGAAATAGTGTGACCCTAACAGGCACAATGGGACTGAAATGTTGTGACACTTGCACATTATGACACCCATGAGGTGACAATCACACAGGCATTGGGACAGGTGTGATGTGACAATCATGAGTCTTGTGACCGATGTGTGGTGACATTGACATGCCAATTGTGACCATGTGGGGTGACACACAAGTGAATTTGGAACTGTTGTGATGTGACACACGCATGTGCAATGTGACTGGTGTGATGTGACACTCCTGGGAGGCATGTGACTAATATGAGGGGACAATCACACTCTGTGTGTCACAGGAGTCAGGTGACACTCTCAAGTGTGTTGAGACCCATGTGATGTGACAATCACATGTGCAATGACACAGGTATGATGTGACCCTTGGGCATTAAGACACATGAGGTGACAAATACATGAACATTGTGACAGTTGTGATGTGACCGTCATAAGCAGCTTGTGACAGATGTGCGGTGACAATCACATGCCAGTTGTGACCATGTGAGGTGACACACAAGTGGGCTGTGCCTGATGTGATATGACACTCTCATGTGTGATGACAGATAGGATGTGTCACTCTGTAAAGCATGTGCCAAATGTGAGGTAACACACTATGGGTGTAACAGATGTCAGATGACACTGCCACATTTGTTGAGGCAGAAATGCTGTGACAATAACAGACATGATGTGACTGATATGTTATGGCACTTGCGTGTTACAACACAGGTGATGTGACAATCACATGGGCCTTGTAACAGTTTTGATGTGACACACATAAGCATGTGTGACACATGTGTGGTGATCACGTGAGGTGACACACAAATGGCTTGTGCTTGATGTGATATGACTCTCATGTGTGATGACAGGTATGATGCGATGCTCTGTAAAGCAAGTGACAATGTGAGGTGACACACAAGTTGATTGGAACTGATCTGATGTGACACACACATGTGTGATATGAGAGGTATGATGTGACACCCCTGCATGGCATGTGACTTATATGAGGTGACACTCACTCTCTGGGTGTGACACATGTCAGGAGACACTCTCATGCATGTTGAGACAGATGTGATATGACAATCACAGGTGCAATGCGACACATATGATGGGGCATTTGCATGTTAAGATACATGTGGGATGACAACCACAGAAGCGTTGTGACAGTTGTGATGTGACAATCATAAATGGCTTGGGACAAATGAGTGGTGACAATCGTATGCTGATTGTGACCTTCTGAGTTGACATGCATGTGGGTTGTGATGGACATGATGTGACATGCACATGTGAAGTGACAGGTATGCTGTAATGCTTCTGGAAGTCTTCTGACAAATTGAGGTCACAATACCACTCTGAGTGTGACAGGTATCAGGTGACAATGCCACATGTGTTGAGACAGAAATGATATGAGAGCCACAGGCATGATGTGATAGCTATGATGTGACACTTGCCTCTTAAGACACATGGTGAGGTAACAATCACATGAGTGTTGTGACAGTTGTGATGTGACACACATAAGCAATGTGTGACAGGTGTGTGATGACAACCACATGCTGGTTGTGACCATGTGAGGTGACACAAGTGGGTTGTACCTGATGAGATATGACACTCTCACATGTGATGCGACAGATATGATGTGACACTCTGGAAGGCATTTGACACATGTGATGTGACACTCACACTCAGGGTATGACAGATGTCAGATGACACACCCACATGGGCTGAGACAGAAGTGACGTGATAATCATAAGTGTGATGGGATAGATACGATATAATGCTTTCATGTTATGACACATGTGAGGTAACGGCCACATGGGTGTGGTGACAGTTGTGATATGACACTGATAAGAGGCTTGTGACAGATGTGTGGTGACAATCATATGCCAGTGGTGAACACATGAGGTGACAAATGGGTGGTGATGGATGTGACGTGACAGTCCCATATGTGATGTGACAGGGAAACATGACACTTTGTAAGGCACCTGACAAATGGGAGGTGACAAACACACTCTGGGTGTGACAGATGCCAGGTGACACTGCCACATGTGTTGAGACAGAAATGATGCGAGAGTCACAGGCACGATGTGACAGATATGATGTGACACGTGCATTCTGACATAGGAGAAGTGACAGTCACATGGGTGTTATAACAGTTTTGATGTAACACACAGAAGTATGTGTGACAGATGTGTGGTGACAATCATATGCCAATTGTGACAATGGGAGGTGACACACAACTGGGTTGGATCTGATGTGATGTGACAATCACATGTGCAATGTGACAGGTATGATGTGACAGTTGTGCGTGAAGACACATGTGAGGTGACAGTCACTTGAGCATTGTGACAGTTGTGATGTGAGACTCATAAGTGGCTTGTGACCAGTGTGTGGTGACAATCATATGCAGATTGTGACCATCTGAGATCACATACATATGGGTTTTGACTGATGTGATGTGACATGCACATGTCAGATGTGACAGGGATGATGTGACACTCCCAGAAGACGTGTGACAAGTGTGAGGTGACAATCACACTGTGGGTGTGACAGATATCAGGTGACACTGCCATGTGTGTTGAGACAGAAATGATGTGATGATCACAGGCATGATATGAGAGATATGATGTGACACTTGCATATTATAACACAGATGAGGTGACAATCACATGGGCATTGTAACAGATTTGACGTGACCCACATAAGCATGTGTGACAGATGTGTGGTGACAATAACATGTGGGTTGTGACCATGTGAGGTGACACACAAGTGGGTTGTGCCTCATGTGATATTTCACTCCCATGTGTAATGTGACAGATATGATGTGACACTCCATAACACATGTGACAAATGTGAGGTGACAATCACACTCGAGGTGTGACATATGTCAGGTGACACTGCCACATGTGTTGAAGTAGAAATGGTGTGACCAATAACAGGCACAATGTGACTGACATTTTTGGATAATTGCATGTTATGACACACATGAGGTGACAATCACTCAGGCATTATGACAGGTGTGATGTGACAATCATAAGAGGCTTGTGACAGATGTGTGGTGACAATCACATGCCAATTGTGACAGGGTGAGCTGATACACACCTGGGTTGTGCCTGAAGTTATGTGACATTCTCATGTGTAATGACATATACTGTGTGATACTCTGTAATGCATGTGACAAATGTGAGGTGACAATCACAGTCTTGGTGTGACAGATGTCATGTGACACTGCCATGTGTGTTGAGACAGAAATGGCATGACAGTCACAGGCTCAATGTGACAGATATGATGTGACAGTTGTGCATGATGACACAGAGGAGGTGACAATCACAAGGGCACTGTGACAGCAGTGATGTGACCCACATAAGCAGTGTGTGAGAAAACCCACATGCTGGTTGTGACTATGTGAGATGACACACAAGGGGCTTGTGCCTGATGTGATATGACACTGTCATGTGTGATGACAGATATGATGTGGCACTCCATAAAGCACATGACAAATGTGAGGTGACAATCACACTCTTGGTGTGACAGATGTCATGTGACACTGACATGTGTGTTGAGACAAATAGGTGACAGCCACAGGCATGATGTGACAGATATGTGACACTTGCCTGTTATGACACAGATGAGGTGACCATCACATGGGCATGGTGACAGTTTGGATGTGACACACATAAGTGGTGTGTGACAGCTGTGTGGTGTCAACCACTTGCTGGTTGTGACCATGTGAGGTGACACACAAGTGGGTTGTGCCTGATGTGCTATGACACACTCATGTGATGGGACACATATGACATGACACTCCAGAAGTCATGTGACACATGTGATGTGCTAATCACACTCTTGTTGAGACAGATGTCAGGTAACACTGCCATGTGTGTCGAGACAGAAATAGTGTGACCCTAACAGGCACAATGTGACTGAAATGTTGTGACACTTGCACATTATGACACCCATGAGGTGACAATCACACAGGCATTGGGACAGGTGTGATGTGACAATCATGAGTCTTGTGACCGATGTGTGGTGACATTGACATGCCAATTGTGACCATGTGAGGTGACACACAAGTGAATTTGGAACTGTTACGATGTGACACACGCATGTGCAATGTGACTGGTGTGATGTGACACTCCTGGGAGGCATGTGACTAATATGAGGGGACAATCACACTCTGTGTGTCACAGGAGTCAGGTGACACTCTCAAGTGTGTTGAGACCCATGTGATGTGACAATCACATGTGCAATGACACAGGTATGATGTGACCCTTGGGCATTAAGACACATGAGGTGACAAATACATGAACATTGTGACAGTTGTGATGTGACCGTCATAAGCAGCTTGTGACAGATGTGCGGTGACAATCACATGCCAGTTGTGACCATGTGAGGTGACACACAAGTGGGCTGTGCCTGATGTGATATGACACTCTCATGTGTGATGACAGATAGGATGTGTCACTCTGTAAAGCATGTGCCAAATGTGAGGTAACACACTATGGGTGTAACAGATGTCAGATGACACTGCCACATTTGTTGAGGCAGAAATGCTGTGACAATAACAGACATGATGTGACTGATATGTTATGGCACTTGCGTGTTACAACACAGGTGATGTGACAATCACATGGGCCTTGTAACAGTTTTGATGTGACACACATAAGCATGTGTGACACATGTGTGGTGATCACGTGAGGTGACACACAAATGGCTTGTGCTTGATGTAATATGACTCTCATGTGTGATGACAGGTATGATGCGATGCTCTGTAAAGCAAGTGACAATGTGAGGTGACACACAAGTTGATTGGAACTGATCTGATGTGACACACACATGTGTGATATGAGAGGTATGATGTGACACCCCTGCATGGCATGTGACTTATATGAGGTGACAATCACTCTCTGGGTGTGACACATGTCAGGAGACACTCTCATGCGTGTTGAGACAGATGTGATATGACAATCACAGGTGCAATGCGACACATATGATGGGGCATTTGCATGTTAAGATACATGTGGGATGACAACCACAGAAGCGTTGTGACAGTTGTGATGTGACAGTCATAAATGGCTTGGGACAAATGAGTGGTGACAATCGTATGCTGATTGTGACCTTCTGAGTTGACATGCATGTGGGTTGTGATGGACATGATGTGACATGCACATGTGAAGTGACAGGTATGCTGTAATGCTTCTGGAAGTCTTCTGACAAATTGAGGTCACAATACCACTCTGAGTGTGACAGGTATCAGGTGACAATGCCACATGTGTTGAGACAGAAATGATATGAGAGCCACAGGCATGATGTGATAGCTATGATGTGACACTTGCCTGTTAAGACACATGGTGAGGTAACAATCACATGAGTGTTGTGACAGTTGTGATGTGACACACATAAGCAATGTGTGACAGGTGTGTGATGACAACCACATGCTGGTTGTGACCATGTGAGGTGACACAAGTGGGTTGTACCTGATGAGATATGACACTCTCACATGTGATGCGACAGATATGATGTGACACTCTGGAAGGCATTTGACACATGTGATGTGACACTCACACTCAGGGTATGACAGATGTCAGATGACACACCCACATGGGCTGAGACAGAAGTGACGTGATAATCATAAGTGTGATGGGATAGATACGATATAATGCTTTCATGTTATGACACATGTGAGGTAACGGCCACATGGGTGTGGTGACAGTTGTGATATGACACTGATAAGAGGCTTGTGACAGATGTGTGGTGACAATCATATGCCAGTGGTGAACACATGAGGTGACAAATGGGTGGTGATGGATGTGACGTGACAGTCCCATATGTGATGTGACAGGGAAACATGACACTTTGTAAGGCACCTGACAAATGGGAGGTGACAAACACACTCTGGGTGTGACAGATGCCAGGTGACACTGCCACATGTGTTGAGACAGAAATGATGCGAGAGTCACAGGCACGATGTGACAGATATGATGTGACACGTGCATTCTGACATAGGAGAAGTGACAGTCACATGGGTGTTATAACAGTTTTGATGTAACACACAGAAGTATGTGTGACAGATGTGTGGTGACAATCATATGCCAATTGTGACAATGGGAGGTGACACACAACTGGGTTGGATCTGATGTGATGTGACAATCACATGTGCAATGTGACAGGTATGATGTGACAGTTGTGCGTGAAGACACATGTGAGGTGACAGTCACTTGAGCATTGTGACAGTTGTGATGTGAGACTCATAAGTGGCTTGTGACCAGTGTGTGGTGACAATCATATGCAGATTGTGACCATCTGAGATCACATACATATGGGTTTTGACTGATGTGATGTGACCTGCACATGTCAGATGTGACAGGGATGATGTGACACTCCCAGAAGACGTGTGACAAGTGTGAGGTGACAATCACACTGTGGGTGTGACAGATATCAGGTGACACTGCCACGTGTGTTGAGACAGAAATGATGTGATGATCACAGGCATGATATGAGAGATATGATGTGACACTTGCATATTATAACACAGATGAGGTGACAATCACATGGGCATTGTAACAGATTTGACGTGACCCACATAAGCATGTGTGACAGATGTGTGGTGACAATAACATGTGGGTTGTGACCATGTGAGGTGACACACAAGTGGGTTGTGCCTCATGTGATATTTCACTCCCATGTGTAATGTGACAGATATGATGTGACACTCCATAACACATGTGACAAATGTGAGGTGACAATCACACTCGAGGTGTGACATATGTCAGGTGACACTGCCACATGTGTTGAAGTAGAAATGGTGTGACCAATAACAGGCACAATGTGACTGACATTTTTGGATAATTGCATGTTATGACACACATGAGGTGACAATCACTCAGGCATTATGACAGGTGTGATGTGACAATCATAAGAGGCTTGTGACAGATGTGTGGTGACAATCACATGCCAATTGTGACAGGGTGAGCTGATACACACGTGGGTTGTGCCTGAAGTTATGTGACATTCTCATGTGTAATGACATATACTGTGTGATACTCTGTAATGCATGTGACAAATGTGAGGTGACAATCACAGTCTTGGTGTGACAGATGTCATGTGACACTGCCATGTGTGTTGAGACAGAAATGGCATGACAGTCACAGGCTCAATGTGACAGATATGATGTGACAGTTGTGCATGATGACACAGAGGAGGTGACAATCACAAGGGCACAGTGACAGCAGTGATGTGACCCACAGAAGCAGTGTGTGAGAAAACCCACATGCTGGTTGTGACTATGTGAGATGACACACAAGGGGCTTGTGCCTGATGTGATATGACACTGTCATGTGTGATGACAGATATGATGTGGCACTCCATAAAGCACATGACAAATGTGAGGTGACAATCACACTCTTGGTGTGACAGATGTCATGTGACACTGACATGTGTGTTGAGACAAATAGGTGACAGCCACAGGCATGATGTGACAGATATGTGACACTTGCCTGTTATGACACAGATGAGGTGACCATCACATGGGCATGGTGACAGTTTGGATGTGACACACATAAGTGGTGTGTGACAGCTGTGTGGTGTCAACCACTTGCTGGTTGTGACCATGTGAGGTGACACACAAGTGGGTTGTGCCTGATGTGCTATGACACACTCATGTGATGGGACACATATGACATGACACTCCAGAAGTCATGTGACACATGTGATGTGCTAATCACACTCTTGTTGAGACAGATGTCAGGTAACACTGCCATGTGTGTCGAGACAGAAATAGTGTGACCCTAACAGGCACAATGTGACTGAAATGTTGTGACACTTGCACATTATGACACCCATGAGGTGACAATCACACAGGCATTGGGACAGGTGTGATGTGACAATCATGAGTCTTGTGACAGATGTGTGGTGACATTGACATGCCAATTGTGACCATGTGAGGTGACACACAAGTGAATTTGGAACTGTTACGATGTGACACACGCATGTGCAATGTGACTGGTGTGATGTGACACTCCTGGGAGGCATGTGACTAATATGAGGGGACAATCACACTCTGTGTGTCACAGGAGTCAGGTGACACTCTCAAGTGTGTTGAGACCCATGTGATGTGACAATCACATGTGCAATGACACAGGTATGATGTGACCCTTGGGCATTAAGACACATGAGGTGACAAATACATGAATATTGTGACAGTTGTGATGTGACCATCATAAGCAGCTTGTGACAGATGTGCGGTGACAATCACATGCCAGTTGTGACCATGTGAGGTGACACACAAGTGGGCTGTGCCTGATGTGATATGACACTCTCATGTGTGATGACAGATAGGATGTGTCACTCTGTAAAGCATGTGCCAAATGTGAGGTAACACACTATGGGTGTAACAGATGTCAGATGACACTGCCACATTTGTTGAGGCAGAAATGCTGTGACAATAACAGACATGATGTGACTGATATGTTATGGCACTTGCGTGTTACAACACAGGTGATGTGACAATCACATGGGCCTTGTAACAGTTTTGATGTGACACACATAAGCATGTGTGACACATGTGTGGTGATCACGTGAGGTGACACACAAATGGCTTGTGCTTGATGTGATATGACTCTCATGTGTGATGACAGGTATGATGCGATGCTCTGTAAAGCAAGTGACAATGTGAGGTGACACACAAGTTGATTGGAACTGATCTGATGTGACACACACATGTGTGATATGAGAGGTATGATGTGACACCCCTGCATGGCATGTGACTTATATGAGGTGACACTCACTCTCTGGGTGTGACACATGTCAGGAGACACTCTCATGCATGTTGAGACAGATGTGATATGACAATCACAGGTGCAATGCGACACATATGATGGGGCATTTGCATGTTAAGATACATGTGGGATGACAACCACAGAAGCGTTGTGACAGTTGTGATGTGACAATCATAAATGGCTTGGGACAAATGAGTGGTGACAATCGTATGCTGATTGTGACCTTCTGAGTTGACATGCATGTGGGTTGTGATGGACATGATGTGACATGCACATGTGAAGTGACAGGTATGCTGTAATGCTTCTGGAAGTCTTCTGACAAATTGAGGTCACAATAACACTCTGAGTGTGACAGGTATCAGGTGACAATGCCACATGTGTTGAGACAGAAATGATATGAGAGCCACAGGCATGATGTGATAGCTATGATGTGACACTTGCCTGTTAAGACACATGGTGAGGTAACAATCACATGAGTGTTGTGACAGTTGTGATGTGACACACATAAGCAATGTGTGACAGGTGTGTGATGACAACCACATGCTGGTTGTGACCATGTGAGGTGACACAAGTGGGTTGTACCTGATGAGATATGACACTCTCACATGTGATGCGACAGATATGATGTGACACTCTGGAAGGCATTTGACACATGTGATGTGACACTCACACTCAGGGTATGACAGATGTCAGATGACACACCCACATGGGCTGAGACAGAAGTGACGTGATAATCATAAGTGTGATGGGATAGATACGATATAATGCTTTCATGTTATGACACATGTGAGGTAACGGCCACATGGGTGTGGTGACAGTTGTGATATGACACTGATAAGAGGCTTGTGACAGATGTGTGGTGACAATCATATGCCAGTGGTGAACACATGAGGTGACAAATGGGTGGTGATGGATGTGACGTGACAGTCCCATATGTGATGTGACAGGGAAACATGACACTTTGTAAGGCACCTGACAAATGGGAGGTGACAAACACACTCTGGGTGTGACAGATGCCAGGTGACACTGCCACATGTGTTGAGACAGAAATGATGCGAGAGTCACAGGCACAATGTGACAGATATGATGTGACACGTGCATTCTGACATAGGAGAAGTGACAGTCACATGGGTGTTATAACAGTTTTGATGTAACACACAGAAGTATGTGTGACAGATGTGTGGTGACAATCATATGCCAATTGTGACAATGGGAGGTGACACACAACTGGGTTGGATCTGATGTGATGTGACAATCACATGTGCAATGTGACAGGTATGATGTGACAGTTGTGCGTGAAGACACATGTGAGGTGACAGTCACTTGAGCATTGTGACAGTTGTGATGTGAGACTCATAAGTGGCTTGTGACCAGTGTGTGGTGACAATCATATGCAGATTGTGACCATCTGAGATCACATACATATGGGTTTTGACTGATGTGATGTGACATGCACATGTCAGATGTGACAGGGATGATGTGACACTCCCAGAAGACGTGTGACAAGTGTGAGGTGACAATCACACTGTGGGTGTGACAGATATCAGGTGACACTGCCACGTGTGTTGAGACAGAAATGATGTGATGATCACAGGCATGATATGAGAGATATGATGTGACACTTGCATATTATAACACAGATGAGGTGACAATCACATGGGCATTGTAACAGATTTGACGTGACCCACATAAGCATGTGTGACAGATGTGTGGTGACAATAACATGTGGGTTGTGACCATGTGAGGTGACACACAAGTGGGTTGTGCCTCATGTGATATTTCACTCCCATGTGTAATGTGACAGATATGATGTGACACTCCATAACACATGTGACAAATGTGAGGTGACAATCACACTCGAGGTGTGACATATGTCAGGTGACACTGCCACATGTGTTGAAGTAGAAATGGTGTGACCAATAACAGGCACAATGTGACTGACATTTTTGGATAATTGCATGTTATGACACACATGAGGTGACAATCACTCAGGCATTATGACAGGTGTGATGTGACAATCATAAGAGGCTTGTGACAGATGTGTGGTGACAATCACATGCCAATTGTGACAGGGTGAGCTGATACACACCTGGGTTGTGCCTGAAGTTATGTGACATTCTCATGTGTAATGACATATACTGTGTGATACTCTGTAATGCATGTGACAAATGTGAGGTGACAATCACAGTCTTGGTGTGACAGATGTCATGTGACACTGCCATGTGTGTTGAGACAGAAATGGCATGACAGTCACAGGCTCAATGTGACAGATATGATGTGACAGTTGTGCATGATGACACAGAGGAGGTGACAATCACAAGGGCACAGTGACAGCAGTGATGTGACCCACATAAGCAGTGTGTGAGAAAACCCACATGCTGGTTGTGACTATGTGAGATGACACACAAGGGGCTTGTGCCTGATGTGATATGACACTGTCATGTGTGATGACAGATATGATGTGGCACTCCATAAAGCACATGACAAATGTGAGGTGACAATCACACTCTTGGTGTGACAGATGTCATGTGACACTGACATGTGTGTTGAGACAAATAGGTGACAGCCACAGGCATGATGTGACAGATATGTGACACTTGCCTGTTATGACACAGATGAGGTGACCATCACATGGGCATGGTGACAGTTTGGATGTGACACACATAAGTGGTGTGTGACAGCTGTGTGGTGTCAACCACTTGCTGGTTGTGACCATGTGAGGTGACACACAAGTGGGTTGTGCCTGATGTGCTATGACACACTCATGTGATGGGACACATATGACATGACACTCCAGAAGTCATGTGACACATGTGATGTGCTAATCACACTCTTGTTGAGACAGATGTCAGGTAACACTGCCATGTGTGTCGAGACAGAAATAGTGTGACCCTAACAGGCACAATGTGACTGAAATGTTGTGACACTTGCACATTATGACACCCATGAGGTGACAATCACACAGGCATTGGGACAGGTGTGATGTGACAATCATGAGTCTTGTGACAGATGTGTGGTGACATTGACATGCCAATTGTGACCATGTGAGGTGACACACAAGTGAATTTGGAACTGTTACGATGTGACACACGCATGTGCAATGTGACTGGTGTGATGTGACACTCCTGGGAGGCATGTGACTAATATGAGGGGACAATCACACTCTGTGTGTCACAGGAGTCAGGTGACACTCTCAAGTGTGTTGAGACCCATGTGATGTGACAATCACATGTGCAATGACACAGGTATGATGTGACCCTTGGGCATTAAGACACATGAGGTGACAAATACATGAATATTGTGACAGTTGTGATGTGACCATCATAAGCAGCTTGTGACAGATGTGCGGTGACAATCACATGCCAGTTGTGACCATGTGAGGTGACACACAAGTGGGCTGTGCCTGATGTGATATGACACTCTCATGTGTGATGACAGATAGGATGTGTCACTCTGTAAAGCATGTGCCAAATGTGAGGTAACACACTATGGGTGTAACAGATGTCAGATGACACTGCCACATTTGTTGAGGCAGAAATGCTGTGACAATAACAGACATGATGTGACTGATATGTTATGGCACTTGCGTGTTACAACACAGGTGATGTGACAATCACATGGGCCTTGTAACAGTTTTGATGTGACACACATAAGCATGTGTGACACATGTGTGGTGATCACGTGAGGTGACACACAAATGGCTTGTGCTTGATGTGATATGACTCTCATGTGTGATGACAGGTATGATGCGATGCTCTGTAAAGCAAGTGACAATGTGAGGTGACACACAAGTTGATTGGAACTGATCTGATGTGACACACACATGTGTGATATGAGAGGTATGATGTGACACCCCTGCATGGCATGTGACTTATATGAGGTGACACTCACTCTCTGGGTGTGACACATGTCAGGAGACACTCTCATGCATGTTGAGACAGATGTGATATGACAATCACAGGTGCAATGCGACACATATGATGGGGCATTTGCATGTTAAGATACATGTGGGATGACAACCACAGAAGCGTTGTGACAGTTGTGATGTGACAATCATAAATGGCTTGGGACAAATGAGTGGTGACAATCGTATGCTGATTGTGACCTTCTGAGTTGACATGCATGTGGGTTGTGATGGACATGATGTGACATGCACATGTGAAGTGACAGGTATGCTGTAATGCTTCTGGAAGTCTTCTGACAAATTGAGGTCACAATAACACTCTGAGTGTGACAGGTATCAGGTGACAATGCCACATGTGTTGAGACAGAAATGATATGAGAGCCACAGGCATGATGTGATAGCTATGATGTGACACTTGCCTCTTAAGACACATGGTGAGGTAACAATCACATGAGTGTTGTGACAGTTGTGATGTGACACACATAAGCAATGTGTGACAGGTGTGTGATGACAACCACATGCTGGTTGTGACCATGTGAGGTGACACAAGTGGGTTGTACCTGATGAGATATGACACTCTCACATGTGATGCGACAGATATGATGTGACACTCTGGAAGGCATTTGACACATGTGATGTGACACTCACACTCAGGGTATGACAGATGTCAGATGACACACCCACATGGGCTGAGACAGAAGTGACGTGATAATCATAAGTGTGATGGGATAGATACGATATAATGCTTTCATGTTATGACACATGTGAGGTAACGGCCACATGGGTGTGGTGACAGTTGTGATATGACACTGATAAGAGGCTTGTGACAGATGTGTGGTGACAATCATATGCCAGTGGTGAACACATGAGGTGACAAATGGGTGGTGATGGATGTGACGTGACAGTCCCATATGTGATGTGACAGGGAAACATGACACTTTGTAAGGCACCTGACAAATGGGAGGTGACAAACACACTCTGGGTGTGACAGATGCCAGGTGACACTGCCACATGTGTTGAGACAGAAATGATGCGAGAGTCACAGGCACGATGTGACAGATATGATGTGACACGTGCATTCTGACATAGGAGAAGTGACAGTCACATGGGTGTTATAACAGTTTTGATGTAACACACAGAAGTATGTGTGACAGATGTGTGGTGACAATCATATGCCAATTGTGACAATGGGAGGTGACACACAACTGGGTTGGATCTGATGTGATGTGACAATCACATGTGCAATGTGACAGGTATGATGTGACAGTTGTGCGTGAAGACACATGTGAGGTGACAGTCACTTGAGCATTGTGACAGTTGTGATGTGAGACTCATAAGTGGCTTGTGACCAGTGTGTGGTGACAATCATATGCAGATTGTGACCATCTGAGATCACATACATATGGGTTTTGACTGATGTGATGTGACATGCACATGTCAGATGTGACAGGGATGATGTGACACTCCCAGAAGACGTGTGACAAGTGTGAGGTGACAATCACACTGTGGGTGTGACAGATATCAGGTGACACTGCCACGTGTGTTGAGACAGAAATGATGTGATGATCACAGGCATGATATGAGAGATATGATGTGACACTTGCATATTATAACACAGATGAGGTGACAATCACATGGGCATTGTAACAGATTTGACGTGACCCACATAAGCATGTGTGACAGATGTGTGGTGACAATAACATGTGGGTTGTGACCATGTGAGGTGACACACAAGTGGGTTGTGCCTCATGTGATATTTCACTCCCATGTGTAATGTGACAGATATGATGTGACACTCCATAACACATGTGACAAATGTGAGGTGACAATCACACTCGAGGTGTGACATATGTCAGGTGACACTGCCACATGTGTTGAAGTAGAAATGGTGTGACCAATAACAGGCACAATGTGACTGACATTTTTGGATAATTGCATGTTATGACACACATGAGGTGACAATCACTCAGGCATTATGACAGGTGTGATGTGACAATCATAAGAGGCTTGTGACAGATGTGTGGTGACAATCACATGCCAATTGTGACAGGGTGAGCTGATACACACGTGGGTTGTGCCTGAAGTTATGTGACATTCTCATGTGTAATGACATATACTGTGTGATACTCTGTAATGCATGTGACAAATGTGAGGTGACAATCACAGTCTTGGTGTGACAGATGTCATGTGACACTGCCATGTGTGTTGAGACAGAAATGGCATGACAGTCACAGGCTCAATGTGACAGATATGATGTGACACTTGCCCATGATGACACTGGTGAGGTGACAATCACAGGGGGTTGTGAAAGTTGTGATGTGACACACATAATCAGTGTGTGACAGGTATGTTTTGGCAACCACATGTAGGTTGTGACCATGTGAGATGACACACAAGTGGGTTGTGCCTGCTGTGATGTGATACTCTCATGTGTGATGACAGATATGATGTAACACTTCATCAAGCATGTGGCAAATGTGAGTCAACAATCACACTCTGGGTGTGACAGATGTCAGATGACACTGCCATATTTGCTGAGACAGAAATGATGTGACAGTCACAGGCATGATGTGAAAAATAGGATGTGACACTACATAAAGCATGTCACAAATGTGAGGTGATAATGACACTTTGGATGTGACAGATATCACAACTGCCATGTGTGTTGAGACAGAAATGATATGACAATAACAGGCATGTGACTGATATGTAGTGGCACTTGCACATTATGACACATGAGAAGACAATCACAAGGACCTTGTGACAGGTGTGATGTGACAATCATAAGTGGTTTGTGCCAGTTGTGGGTTGACAATCACTCGATGGTTGTGATAATGTGAATTGTGGAAAAACAGGTTTGTGATATAGACTTTGACATGCACATGTGTGATGTGACAGATATGCAACTCTCTCTAAGGCATGTGTCAAATATGAGGTGACGATCACACTCTGGGTGTAACAGATGTCAGGGGAATCTGCCACATGTGTTGAGACAGAAATGAGGTCACAGGTGCAATGTGACAGATATGATGTGACAGTTGTGCATGATGACACAGAGGAGGTGACAATCACAAGGGCACAGTGTGTGTTGAGGCAGAAATGCTGTGACAATAACAGACATGATGTGACTGATATGTTATGGCACTTGTGTGTTACAACACAGGTGATGTGACAATCACATGGGCCTTGTAACAGTTTTGATGTGACACACATAAGCATGTGTGACACATGTGTGGTGATCACGTGAGGTGACACACAAATGGCTTGTGCTTGATGTGATATGACTCTCATGTGTGATGACAGGTATGATGCGATGCTCTGTAAAGCAAGTGACAATGTGAGGTGACACACAAGTTGGTTGGAACTGATCTGATGTGACACACACATGTGTGATATGAGAGGTATGATGTGACACCCCTGCATGGCATGTGACTTATATGAGGTGACACTCACTCTCTGGGTGTGACACATGTCAGGAGACACTCTCATGCGTGTTGAGACAGATGTGATATGACAATCACAGGTGCAATGCGACACATATGATGGGGCATTTGCATGTTAAGATACATGTGGGATGACAACCACAGAAGCGTTGTGACAGTTGTGATGTGACAATCATAAATGGCTTGGGACAAATGAGTGGTGACAATCGTATGCTGATTGTGACCTTCTGAGTTGACATGCATGTGGGTTGTGATGGACATGATGTGACATGCACATGTGAAGTGACAGGTATGCTGTAATGCTTCTGGAAGTCTTCTGACAAATTGAGGTCACAATACCACTCTGAGTGTGACAGGTATCAGGTGACAATGCCACATGTGTTGAGACAGAAATGATATGAGAGCCACAGGCATGATGTGATAGCTATGATGTGACACTTGCCTCTTAAGACACATGGTGAGGTAACAATCACATGAGTGTTGTGACAGTTGTGATGTGACACACATAAGCAATGTGTGACAGGTGTGTGATGACAACCACATGCTGGTTGTGACCATGTGAGGTGACACAAGTGGGTTGTACCTGATGAGATATGACACTCTCACATGTGATGCGACAGATATGATGTGACACTCTGGAAGGCATTTGACACATGTGATGTGACACTCACACTCAGGGTATGACAGATGTCAGATGACACACCCACATGGGCTGAGACAGAAGTGACGTGATAATCATAAGTGTGATGGGATAGATACGATATAATGCTTTCATGTTATGACACATGTGAGGTAACGGCCACATGGGTGTGGTGACAGTTGTGATATGACACTGATAAGAGGCTTGTGACAGATGTGTGGTGACAATCATATGCCAGTGGTGAACACATGAGGTGACAAATGGGTGGTGATGGATGTGACGTGACAGTCCCATATGTGATGTGACAGGGAAACATGACACTTTGTAAGGCACCTGACAAATGGGAGGTGACAAACACACTCTGGGTGTGACAGATGCCAGGTGACACTGCCACATGTGTTGAGACAGAAATGATGCGAGAGTCACAGGCACGATGTGACAGATATGATGTGACACGTGCATTCTGACATAGGAGAAGTGACAGTCACATGGGTGTTATAACAGTTTTGATGTAACACACAGAAGTATGTGTGACAGATGTGTGGTGACAATCATATGCCAATTGTGACAATGGGAGGTGACACACAACTGGGTTGGATCTGATGTGATGTGACAATCACATGTGCAATGTGACAGGTATGATGTGACAGTTGTGCGTGAAGACACATGTGAGGTGACAGTCACTTGAGCATTGTGACAGTTGTGATGTGAGACTCATAAGTGGCTTGTGACCAGTGTGTGGTGACAATCATATGCAGATTGTGACCATCTGAGATCACATACATATGGGTTTTGACTGATGTGATGTGACATGCACATGTCAGATGTGACAGGGATGATGTGACACTCCCAGAAGACGTGTGACAAGTGTGAGGTGACAATCACACTGTGGGTGTGACAGATATCAGGTGACACTGCCATGTGTGTTGAGACAGAAATGATGTGATGATCACAGGCATGATATGAGAGATATGATGTGACACTTGCATATTATAACACAGATGAGGTGACAATCACATGGGCATTGTAACAGATTTGACGTGACCCACATAAGCATGTGTGACAGATGTGTGGTGACAATAACATGTGGGTTGTGACCATGTGAGGTGACACACAAGTGGGTTGTGCCTCATGTGATATTTCACTCCCATGTGTAATGTGACAGATATGATGTGACACTCCATAACACATGTGACAAATGTGAGGTGACAATCACACTCGAGGTGTGACATATGTCAGGTGACACTGCCACATGTGTTGAAGTAGAAATGGTGTGACCAATAACAGGCACAATGTGACTGACATTTTTGGATAATTGCATGTTATGACACACATGAGGTGACAATCACTCAGGCATTATGACAGGTGTGATGTGACAATCATAAGAGGCTTGTGACAGATGTGTGGTGACAATCACATGCCAATTGTGACAGGGTGAGCTGATACACACCTGGGTTGTGCCTGAAGTTATGTGACATTCTCATGTGTAATGACATATACTGTGTGATACTCTGTAATGCATGTGACAAATGTGAGGTGACAATCACAGTCTTGGTGTGACAGATGTCATGTGACACTGCCATGTGTGTTGAGACAGAAATGGCATGACAGTCACAGGCTCAATGTGACAGATATGATGTGACAGTTGTGCATGATGACACAGAGGAGGTGACAATCACAAGGGCACTGTGACAGCAGTGATGTGACCCACATAAGCAGTGTGTGAGAAAACCCACATGCTGGTTGTGACTATGTGAGATGACACACAAGGGGCTTGTGCCTGATGTGATATGACACTGTCATGTGTGATGACAGATATGATGTGGCACTCCATAAAGCACATGACAAATGTGAGGTGACAATCACACTCTTGGTGTGACAGATGTCATGTGACACTGACATGTGTGTTGAGACAAATAGGTGACAGCCACAGGCATGATGTGACAGATATGTGACACTTGCCTGTTATGACACAGATGAGGTGACCATCACATGGGCATGGTGACAGTTTGGATGTGACACACATAAGTGGTGTGTGACAGCTGTGTGGTGTCAACCACTTGCTGGTTGTGACCATGTGAGGTGACACACAAGTGGGTTGTGCCTGATGTGCTATGACACACTCATGTGATGGGACACATATGACATGACACTCCAGAAGTCATGTGACACATGTGATGTGCTAATCACACTCTTGTTGAGACAGATGTCAGGTAACACTGCCATGTGTGTCGAGACAGAAATAGTGTGACCCTAACAGGCACAATGTGACTGAAATGTTGTGACACTTGCACATTATGACACCCATGAGGTGACAATCACACAGGCATTGGGACAGGTGTGATGTGACAATCATGAGTCTTGTGACCGATGTGTGGTGACATTGACATGCCAATTGTGACCATGTGAGGTGACACACAAGTGAATTTGGAACTGTTACGATGTGACACACGCATGTGCAATGTGACTGGTGTGATGTGACACTCCTGGGAGGCATGTGACTAATATGAGGGGACAATCACACTCTGTGTGTCACAGGAGTCAGGTGACACTCTCAAGTGTGTTGAGACCCATGTGATGTGACAATCACATGTGCAATGACACAGGTATGATGTGACCCTTGGGCATTAAGACACATGAGGTGACAAATACATGAACATTGTGACAGTTGTGATGTGACCGTCATAAGCAGCTTGTGACAGATGTGCGGTGACAATCACATGCCAGTTGTGACCATGTGAGGTGACACACAAGTGGGCTGTGCCTGATGTGATATGACACTCTCATGTGTGATGACAGATAGGATGTGTCACTCTGTAAAGCATGTGCCAAATGTGAGGTAACACACTATGGGTGTAACAGATGTCAGATGACACTGCCACATTTGTTGAGGCAGAAATGCTGTGACAATAACAGACATGATGTGACTGATATGTTATGGCACTTGCGTGTTACAACACAGGTGATGTGACAATCACATGGGCCTTGTAACAGTTTTGATGTGACACACATAAGCATGTGTGACACATGTGTGGTGATCACGTGAGGTGACACACAAATGGCTTGTGCTTGATGTGATATGACTCTCATGTGTGATGACAGGTATGATGCGATGCTCTGTAAAGCAAGTGACAATGTGAGGTGACACACAAGTTGATTGGAACTGATCTGATGTGACACACACATGTGTGATATGAGAGGTATGATGTGACACCCCTGCATGGCATGTGACTTATATGAGGTGACAATCACTCTCTGGGTGTGACACATGTCAGGAGACACTCTCATGCGTGTTGAGACAGATGTGATATGACAATCACAGGTGCAATGCGACACATATGATGGGGCATTTGCATGTTAAGATACATGTGGGATGACAACCACAGAAGCGTTGTGACAGTTGTGATGTGACAGTCATAAATGGCTTGGGACAAATGAGTGGTGACAATCGTATGCTGATTGTGACCTTCTGAGTTGACATGCATGTGGGTTGTGATGGACATGATGTGACATGCACATGTGAAGTGACAGGTATGCTGTAATGCTTCTGGAAGTCTTCTGACAAATTGAGGTCACAATACCACTCTGAGTGTGACAGGTATCAGGTGACAATGCCACATGTGTTGAGACAGAAATGATATGAGAGCCACAGGCATGATGTGATAGCTATGATGTGACACTTGCCTGTTAAGACACATGGTGAGGTAACAATCACATGAGTGTTGTGACAGTTGTGATGTGACACACATAAGCAATGTGTGACAGGTGTGTGATGACAACCACATGCTGGTTGTGACCATGTGAGGTGACACAAGTGGGTTGTACCTGATGAGATATGACACTCTCACATGTGATGCGACAGATATGATGTGACACTCTGGAAGGCATTTGACACATGTGATGTGACACTCACACTCAGGGTATGACAGATGTCAGATGACACACCCACATGGGCTGAGACAGAAGTGACGTGATAATCATAAGTGTGATGGGATAGATACGATATAATGCTTTCATGTTATGACACATGTGAGGTAACGGCCACATGGGTGTGGTGACAGTTGTGATATGACACTGATAAGAGGCTTGTGACAGATGTGTGGTGACAATCATATGCCAGTGGTGAACACATGAGGTGACAAATGGGTGGTGATGGATGTGACGTGACAGTCCCATATGTGATGTGACAGGGAAACATGACACTTTGTAAGGCACCTGACAAATGGGAGGTGACAAACACACTCTGGGTGTGACAGATGCCAGGTGACACTGCCACATGTGTTGAGACAGAAATGATGCGAGAGTCACAGGCACGATGTGACAGATATGATGTGACACGTGCATTCTGACATAGGAGAAGTGACAGTCACATGGGTGTTATAACAGTTTTGATGTAACACACAGAAGTATGTGTGACAGATGTGTGGTGACAATCATATGCCAATTGTGACAATGGGAGGTGACACACAACTGGGTTGGATCTGATGTGATGTGACAATCACATGTGCAATGTGACAGGTATGATGTGACAGTTGTGCGTGAAGACACATGTGAGGTGACAGTCACTTGAGCATTGTGACAGTTGTGATGTGAGACTCATAAGTGGCTTGTGACCAGTGTGTGGTGACAATCATATGCAGATTGTGACCATCTGAGATCACATACATATGGGTTTTGACTGATGTGATGTGACATGCACATGTCAGATGTGACAGGGATGATGTGACACTCCCAGAAGACGTGTGACAAGTGTGAGGTGACAATCACACTGTGGGTGTGACAGATATCAGGTGACACTGCCACGTGTGTTGAGACAGAAATGATGTGATGATCACAGGCATGATATGAGAGATATGATGTGACACTTGCATATTATAACACAGATGAGGTGACAATCACATGGGCATTGTAACAGATTTGACGTGACCCACATAAGCATGTGTGACAGATGTGTGGTGACAATAACATGTGGGTTGTGACCATGTGAGGTGACACACAAGTGGGTTGTGCCTCATGTGATATTTCACTCCCATGTGTAATGTGACAGATATGATGTGACACTCCATAACACATGTGACAAATGTGAGGTGACAATCACACTCGAGGTGTGACATATGTCAGGTGACACTGCCACATGTGTTGAAGTAGAAATGGTGTGACCAATAACAGGCACAATGTGACTGACATTTTTGGATAATTGCATGTTATGACACACATGAGGTGACAATCACTCAGGCATTATGACAGGTGTGATGTGACAATCATAAGAGGCTTGTGACAGATGTGTGGTGACAATCACATGCCAATTGTGACAGGGTGAGCTGATACACACGTGGGTTGTGCCTGAAGTTATGTGACATTCTCATGTGTAATGACATATACTGTGTGATACTCTGTAATGCATGTGACAAATGTGAGGTGACAATCACAGTCTTGGTGTGACAGATGTCATGTGACACTGCCATGTGTGTTGAGACAGAAATGGCATGACAGTCACAGGCTCAATGTGACAGATATGATGTGACAGTTGTGCATGATGACACAGAGGAGGTGACAATCACAAGGGCACAGTGACAGCAGTGATGTGACCCACATAAGCAGTGTGTGAGAAAACCCACATGCTGGTTGTGACTATGTGAGATGACACACAAGGGGCTTGTGCCTGATGTGATATGACACTGTCATGTGTGATGACAGATATGATGTGGCACTCCATAAAGCACATGACAAATGTGAGGTGACAATCACACTCTTGGTGTGACAGATGTCATGTGACACTGACATGTGTGTTGAGACAAATAGGTGACAGCCACAGGCATGATGTGACAGATATGTGACACTTGCCTGTTATGACACAGATGAGGTGACCATCACATGGGCATGGTGACAGTTTGGATGTGACACACATAAGTGGTGTGTGACAGCTGTGTGGTGTCAACCACTTGCTGGTTGTGACCATGTGAGGTGACACACAAGTGGGTTGTGCCTGATGTGCTATGACACACTCATGTGATGGGACACATATGACATGACACTCCAGAAGTCATGTGACACATGTGATGTGCTAATCACACTCTTGTTGAGACAGATGTCAGGTAACACTGCCATGTGTGTCGAGACAGAAATAGTGTGACCCTAACAGGCACAATGTGACTGAAATGTTGTGACACTTGCACATTATGACACCCATGAGGTGACAATCACACAGGCATTGGGACAGGTGTGATGTGACAATCATGAGTCTTGTGACAGATGTGTGGTGACATTGACATGCCAATTGTGACCATGTGAGGTGACACACAAGTGAATTTGGAACTGTTACGATGTGACACACGCATGTGCAATGTGACTGGTGTGATGTGACACTCCTGGGAGGCATGTGACTAATATGAGGGGACAATCACACTCTGTGTGTCACAGGAGTCAGGTGACACTCTCAAGTGTGTTGAGACCCATGTGATGTGACAATCACATGTGCAATGACACAGGTATGATGTGACCCTTGGGCATTAAGACACATGAGGTGACAAATACATGAATATTGTGACAGTTGTGATGTGACCATCATAAGCAGCTTGTGACAGATGTGCGGTGACAATCACATGCCAGTTGTGACCATGTGAGGTGACACACAAGTGGGCTGTGCCTGATGTGATATGACACTCTCATGTGTGATGACAGATAGGATGTGTCACTCTGTAAAGCATGTGCCAAATGTGAGGTAACACACTATGGGTGTAACAGATGTCAGATGACACTGCCACATTTGTTGAGGCAGAAATGCTGTGACAATAACAGACATGATGTGACTGATATGTTATGGCACTTGCGTGTTACAACACAGGTGATGTGACAATCACATGGGCCTTGTAACAGTTTTGATGTGACACACATAAGCATGTGTGACACATGTGTGGTGATCACGTGAGGTGACACACAAATGGCTTGTGCTTGATGTGATATGACTCTCATGTGTGATGACAGGTATGATGCGATGCTCTGTAAAGCAAGTGACAATGTGAGGTGACACACAAGTTGATTGGAACTGATCTGATGTGACACACACATGTGTGATATGAGAGGTATGATGTGACACCCCTGCATGGCATGTGACTTATATGAGGTGACACTCACTCTCTGGGTGTGACACATGTCAGGAGACACTCTCATGCATGTTGAGACAGATGTGATATGACAATCACAGGTGCAATGCGACACATATGATGGGGCATTTGCATGTTAAGATACATGTGGGATGACAACCACAGAAGCGTTGTGACAGTTGTGATGTGACAATCATAAATGGCTTGGGACAAATGAGTGGTGACAATCGTATGCTGATTGTGACCTTCTGAGTTGACATGCATGTGGGTTGTGATGGACATGATGTGACATGCACATGTGAAGTGACAGGTATGCTGTAATGCTTCTGGAAGTCTTCTGACAAATTGAGGTCACAATAACACTCTGAGTGTGACAGGTATCAGGTGACAATGCCACATGTGTTGAGACAGAAATGATATGAGAGCCACAGGCATGATGTGATAGCTATGATGTGACACTTGCCTCTTAAGACACATGGTGAGGTAACAATCACATGAGTGTTGTGACAGTTGTGATGTGACACACATAAGCAATGTGTGACAGGTGTGTGATGACAACCACATGCTGGTTGTGACCATGTGAGGTGACACAAGTGGGTTGTACCTGATGAGATATGACACTCTCACATGTGATGCGACAGATATGATGTGACACTCTGGAAGGCATTTGACACATGTGATGTGACACTCACACTCAGGGTATGACAGATGTCAGATGACACACCCACATGGGCTGAGACAGAAGTGACGTGATAATCATAAGTGTGATGGGATAGATACGATATAATGCTTTCATGTTATGACACATGTGAGGTAACGGCCACATGGGTGTGGTGACAGTTGTGATATGACACTGATAAGAGGCTTGTGACAGATGTGTGGTGACAATCATATGCCAGTGGTGAACACATGAGGTGACAAATGGGTGGTGATGGATGTGACGTGACAGTCCCATATGTGATGTGACAGGGAAACATGACACTTTGTAAGGCACCTGACAAATGGGAGGTGACAAACACACTCTGGGTGTGACAGATGCCAGGTGACACTGCCACATGTGTTGAGACAGAAATGATGCGAGAGTCACAGGCACGATGTGACAGATATGATGTGACACGTGCATTCTGACATAGGAGAAGTGACAGTCACATGGGTGTTATAACAGTTTTGATGTAACACACAGAAGTATGTGTGACAGATGTGTGGTGACAATCATATGCCAATTGTGACAATGGGAGGTGACACACAACTGGGTTGGATCTGATGTGATGTGACAATCACATGTGCAATGTGACAGGTATGACGTGACAGTTGTGCGTGAAGACACATGTGAGGTGACAGTCACTTGAGCATTGTGACAGTTGTGATGTGAGACTCATAAGTGGCTTGTGACCAGTGTGTGGTGACAATCATATGCAGATTGTGACCATCTGAGATCACATACATATGGGTTTTGACTGATGTGATGTGACATGCACATGTCAGATGTGACAGGGATGATGTGACACTCCCAGAAGACGTGTGACAAGTGTGAGGTGACAATCACACTGTGGGTGTGACAGATATCAGGTGACACTGCCACGTGTGTTGAGACAGAAATGATGTGATGATCACAGGCATGATATGAGAGATATGATGTGACACTTGCATATTATAACACAGATGAGGTGACAATCACATGGGCATTGTAACAGATTTGACGTGACCCACATAAGCATGTGTGACAGATGTGTGGTGACAATAACATGTGGGTTGTGACCATGTGAGGTGACACACAAGTGGGTTGTGCCTCATGTGATATTTCACTCCCATGTGTAATGTGACAGATATGATGTGACACTCCATAACACATGTGACAAATGTGAGGTGACAATCACACTCGAGGTGTGACATATGTCAGGTGACACTGCCACATGTGTTGAAGTAGAAATGGTGTGACCAATAACAGGCACAATGTGACTGACATTTTTGGATAATTGCATGTTATGACACACATGAGGTGACAATCACTCAGGCATTATGACAGGTGTGATGTGACAATCATAAGAGGCTTGTGACAGATGTGTGGTGACAATCACATGCCAATTGTGACAGGGTGAGCTGATACACACGTGGGTTGTGCCTGAAGTTATGTGACATTCTCATGTGTAATGACATATACTGTGTGATACTCTGTAATGCATGTGACAAATGTGAGGTGACAATCACAGTCTTGGTGTGACAGATGTCATGTGACACTGCCATGTGTGTTGAGACAGAAATGGCATGACAGTCACAGGCTCAATGTGACAGATATGATGTGACACTTGCCCATGATGACACTGGTGAGGTGACAATCACAGGGGGTTGTGAAAGTTGTGATGTGACACACATAATCAGTGTGTGACAGGTATGTTTTGGCAACCACATGTAGGTTGTGACCATGTGAGATGACACACAAGTGGGTTGTGCCTGCTGTGATGTGATACTCTCATGTGTGATGACAGATATGATGTAACACTTCATCAAGCATGTGGCAAATGTGAGTCAACAATCACACTCTGGGTGTGACAGATGTCAGATGACACTGCCATATTTGCTGAGACAGAAATGATGTGACAGTCACAGGCATGATGTGAAAAATAGGATGTGACACTACATAAAGCATGTCACAAATGTGAGGTGATAATGACACTTTGGATGTGACAGATATCACAACTGCCATGTGTGTTGAGACAGAAATGATATGACAATAACAGGCATGTGACTGATATGTAGTGGCACTTGCACATTATGACACATGAGAAGACAATCACAAGGACCTTGTGACAGGTGTGATGTGACAATCATAAGTGGTTTGTGCCAGTTGTGGGTTGACAATCACTCGATGGTTGTGATAATGTGAATTGTGGAAAAACAGGTTTGTGATATAGACTTTGACATGCACATGTGTGATGTGACAGATATGCAACTCTCTCTAAGGCATGTGTCAAATATGAGGTGACGATCACACTCTGGGTGTAACAGATGTCAGGGGAATCTGCCACATGTGTTGAGACAGAAATGAGGTCACAGGTGCAATGTGACAGATATGATGTGACAGTTGTGCATGATGACACAGAGGAGGTGACAATCACAAGGGCACAGTGTGTGTTGAGGCAGAAATGCTGTGACAATAACAGACATGATGTGACTGATATGTTATGGCACTTGTGTGTTACAACACAGGTGATGTGACAATCACATGGGCCTTGTAACAGTTTTGATGTGACACACATAAGCATGTGTGACACATGTGTGGTGATCACGTGAGGTGACACACAAATGGCTTGTGCTTGATGTGATATGACTCTCATGTGTGATGACAGGTATGATGCGATGCTCTGTAAAGCAAGTGACAATGTGAGGTGACACACAAGTTGATTGGAACTGATCTGATGTGACACACACATGTGTGATATGAGAGGTATGATGTGACACCCCTGCATGGCATGTGACTTATATGAGGTGACAATCACTCTCTGGGTGTGACACATGTCAGGAGACACTCTCATGCGTGTTGAGACAGATGTGATATGACAATCACAGGTGCAATGCGACACATATGATGGGGCATTTGCATGTTAAGATACATGTGGGATGACAACCACAGAAGCGTTGTGACAGTTGTGATGTGACAATCATAAATGGCTTGGGACAAATGAGTGGTGACAATCGTATGCTGATTGTGACCTTCTGAGTTGACATGCATGTGGGTTGTGATGGACATGATGTGACATGCACATGTGAAGTGACAGGTATGCTGTAATGCTTCTGGAAGTCTTCTGACAAATTGAGGTCACAATAACACTCTGAGTGTGACAGGTATCAGGTGACAATGCCACATGTGTTGAGACAGAAATGATATGAGAGCCACAGGCATGATGTGATAGCTATGATGTGACACTTGCCTCTTAAGACACATGGTGAGGTAACAATCACATGAGTGTTGTGACAGTTGTGATGTGACACACATAAGCAATGTGTGACAGGTGTGTGATGACAACCACATGCTGGTTGTGACCATGTGAGGTGACACAAGTGGGTTGTACCTGATGAGATATGACACTCTCACATGTGATGCGACAGATATGATGTGACACTCTGGAAGGCATTTGACACATGTGATGTGACACTCACACTCAGGGTATGACAGATGTCAGATGACACACCCACATGGGCTGAGACAGAAGTGACGTGATAATCATAAGTGTGATGGGATAGATACGATATAATGCTTTCATGTTATGACACATGTGAGGTAACGGCCACATGGGTGTGGTGACAGTTGTGATATGACACTGATAAGAGGCTTGTGACAGATGTGTGGTGACAATCATATGCCAGTGGTGAACACATGAGGTGACAAATGGGTGGTGATGGATGTGACGTGACAGTCCCATATGTGATGTGACAGGGAAACATGACACTTTGTAAGGCACCTGACAAATGGGAGGTGACAAACACACTCTGGGTGTGACAGATGCCAGGTGACACTGCCACATGTGTTGAGACAGAAATGATGCGAGAGTCACAGGCACGATGTGACAGATATGATGTGACACGTGCATTCTGACATAGGAGAAGTGACAGTCACATGGGTGTTATAACAGTTTTGATGTAACACACAGAAGTATGTGTGACAGATGTGTGGTGACAATCATATGCCAATTGTGACAATGGGAGGTGACACACAACTGGGTTGGATCTGATGTGATGTGACAATCACATGTGCAATGTGACAGGTATGATGTGACAGTTGTGCGTGAAGACACATGTGAGGTGACAGTCACTTGAGCATTGTGACAGTTGTGATGTGAGACTCATAAGTGGCTTGTGACCAGTGTGTGGTGACAATCATATGCAGATTGTGACCATCTGAGATCACATACATATGGGTTTTGACTGATGTGATGTGACATGCACATGTCAGATGTGACAGGGATGATGTGACACTCCCAGAAGACGTGTGACAAGTGTGAGGTGACAATCACACTGTGGGTGTGACAGATATCAGGTGACACTGCCATGTGTGTTGAGACAGAAATGATGTGATGATCACAGGCATGATATGAGAGATATGATGTGACACTTGCATATTATAACACAGATGAGGTGACAATCACATGGGCATTGTAACAGATTTGACGTGACCCACATAAGCATGTGTGACAGATGTGTGGTGACAATAACATGTGGGTTGTGACCATGTGAGGTGACACACAAGTGGGTTGTGCCTCATGTGATATTTCACTCCCATGTGTAATGTGACAGATATGATGTGACACTCCATAACACATGTGACAAATGTGAGGTGACAATCACACTCGAGGTGTGACATATGTCAGGTGACACTGCCACATGTGTTGAAGTAGAAATGGTGTGACCAATAACAGGCACAATGTGACTGACATTTTTGGATAATTGCATGTTATGACACACATGAGGTGACAATCACTCAGGCATTATGACAGGTGTGATGTGACAATCATAAGAGGCTTGTGACAGATGTGTGGTGACAATCACATGCCAATTGTGACAGGGTGAGCTGATACACACCTGGGTTGTGCCTGAAGTTATGTGACATTCTCATGTGTAATGACATATACTGTGTGATACTCTGTAATGCATGTGACAAATGTGAGGTGACAATCACAGTCTTGGTGTGACAGATGTCATGTGACACTGCCATGTGTGTTGAGACAGAAATGGCATGACAGTCACAGGCTCAATGTGACAGATATGATGTGACAGTTGTGCATGATGACACAGAGGAGGTGACAATCACAAGGGCACTGTGACAGCAGTGATGTGACCCACATAAGCAGTGTGTGAGAAAACCCACATGCTGGTTGTGACTATGTGAGATGACACACAAGGGGCTTGTGCCTGATGTGATATGACACTGTCATGTGTGATGACAGATATGATGTGGCACTCCATAAAGCACATGACAAATGTGAGGTGACAATCACACTCTTGGTGTGACAGATGTCATGTGACACTGACATGTGTGTTGAGACAAATAGGTGACAGCCACAGGCATGATGTGACAGATATGTGACACTTGCCTGTTATGACACAGATGAGGTGACCATCACATGGGCATGGTGACAGTTTGGATGTGACACACATAAGTGGTGTGTGACAGCTGTGTGGTGTCAACCACTTGCTGGTTGTGACCATGTGAGGTGACACACAAGTGGGTTGTGCCTGATGTGCTATGACACACTCATGTGATGGGACACATATGACATGACACTCCAGAAGTCATGTGACACATGTGATGTGCTAATCACACTCTTGTTGAGACAGATGTCAGGTAACACTGCCATGTGTGTCGAGACAGAAATAGTGTGACCCTAACAGGCACAATGTGACTGAAATGTTGTGACACTTGCACATTATGACACCCATGAGGTGACAATCACACAGGCATTGGGACAGGTGTGATGTGACAATCATGAGTCTTGTGACCGATGTGTGGTGACATTGACATGCCAATTGTGACCATGTGAGGTGACACACAAGTGAATTTGGAACTGTTACGATGTGACACACGCATGTGCAATGTGACTGGTGTGATGTGACACTCCTGGGAGGCATGTGACTAATATGAGGGGACAATCACACTCTGTGTGTCACAGGAGTCAGGTGACACTCTCAAGTGTGTTGAGACCCATGTGATGTGACAATCACATGTGCAATGACACAGGTATGATGTGACCCTTGGGCATTAAGACACATGAGGTGACAAATACATGAACATTGTGACAGTTGTGATGTGACCGTCATAAGCAGCTTGTGACAGATGTGCGGTGACAATCACATGCCAGTTGTGACCATGTGAGGTGACACACAAGTGGGCTGTGCCTGATGTGATATGACACTCTCATGTGTGATGACAGATAGGATGTGTCACTCTGTAAAGCATGTGCCAAATGTGAGGTAACACACTATGGGTGTAACAGATGTCAGATGACACTGCCACATTTGTTGAGGCAGAAATGCTGTGACAATAACAGACATGATGTGACTGATATGTTATGGCACTTGCGTGTTACAACACAGGTGATGTGACAATCACATGGGCCTTGTAACAGTTTTGATGTGACACACATAAGCATGTGTGACACATGTGTGGTGATCACGTGAGGTGACACACAAATGGCTTGTGCTTGATGTGATATGACTCTCATGTGTGATGACAGGTATGATGCGATGCTCTGTAAAGCAAGTGACAATGTGAGGTGACACACAAGTTGATTGGAACTGATCTGATGTGACACACACATGTGTGATATGAGAGGTATGATGTGACACCCCTGCATGGCATGTGACTTATATGAGGTGACAATCACTCTCTGGGTGTGACACATGTCAGGAGACACTCTCATGCGTGTTGAGACAGATGTGATATGACAATCACAGGTGCAATGCGACACATATGATGGGGCATTTGCATGTTAAGATACATGTGGGATGACAACCACAGAAGCGTTGTGACAGTTGTGATGTGACAGTCATAAATGGCTTGGGACAAATGAGTGGTGACAATCGTATGCTGATTGTGACCTTCTGAGTTGACATGCATGTGGGTTGTGATGGACATGATGTGACATGCACATGTGAAGTGACAGGTATGCTGTAATGCTTCTGGAAGTCTTCTGACAAATTGAGGTCACAATACCACTCTGAGTGTGACAGGTATCAGGTGACAATGCCACATGTGTTGAGACAGAAATGATATGAGAGCCACAGGCATGATGTGATAGCTATGATGTGACACTTGCCTGTTAAGACACATGGTGAGGTAACAATCACATGAGTGTTGTGACAGTTGTGATGTGACACACATAAGCAATGTGTGACAGGTGTGTGATGACAACCACATGCTGGTTGTGACCATGTGAGGTGACACAAGTGGGTTGTACCTGATGAGATATGACACTCTCACATGTGATGCGACAGATATGATGTGACACTCTGGAAGGCATTTGACACATGTGATGTGACACTCACACTCAGGGTATGACAGATGTCAGATGACACACCCACATGGGCTGAGACAGAAGTGACGTGATAATCATAAGTGTGATGGGATAGATACGATATAATGCTTTCATGTTATGACACATGTGAGGTAACGGCCACATGGGTGTGGTGACAGTTGTGATATGACACTGATAAGAGGCTTGTGACAGATGTGTGGTGACAATCATATGCCAGTGGTGAACACATGAGGTGACAAATGGGTGGTGATGGATGTGACGTGACAGTCCCATATGTGATGTGACAGGGAAACATGACACTTTGTAAGGCACCTGACAAATGGGAGGTGACAAACACACTCTGGGTGTGACAGATGCCAGGTGACACTGCCACATGTGTTGAGACAGAAATGATGCGAGAGTCACAGGCACGATGTGACAGATATGATGTGACACGTGCATTCTGACATAGGAGAAGTGACAGTCACATGGGTGTTATAACAGTTTTGATGTAACACACAGAAGTATGTGTGACAGATGTGTGGTGACAATCATATGCCAATTGTGACAATGGGAGGTGACACACAACTGGGTTGGATCTGATGTGATGTGACAATCACATGTGCAATGTGACAGGTATGATGTGACAGTTGTGCGTGAAGACACATGTGAGGTGACAGTCACTTGAGCATTGTGACAGTTGTGATGTGAGACTCATAAGTGGCTTGTGACCAGTGTGTGGTGACAATCATATGCAGATTGTGACCATCTGAGATCACATACATATGGGTTTTGACTGATGTGATGTGACATGCACATGTCAGATGTGACAGGGATGATGTGACACTCCCAGAAGACGTGTGACAAGTGTGAGGTGACAATCACACTGTGGGTGTGACAGATATCAGGTGACACTGCCACGTGTGTTGAGACAGAAATGATGTGATGATCACAGGCATGATATGAGAGATATGATGTGACACTTGCATATTATAACACAGATGAGGTGACAATCACATGGGCATTGTAACAGATTTGACGTGACCCACATAAGCATGTGTGACAGATGTGTGGTGACAATAACATGTGGGTTGTGACCATGTGAGGTGACACACAAGTGGGTTGTGCCTCATGTGATATTTCACTCCCATGTGTAATGTGACAGATATGATGTGACACTCCATAACACATGTGACAAATGTGAGGTGACAATCACACTCGAGGTGTGACATATGTCAGGTGACACTGCCACATGTGTTGAAGTAGAAATGGTGTGACCAATAACAGGCACAATGTGACTGACATTTTTGGATAATTGCATGTTATGACACACATGAGGTGACAATCACTCAGGCATTATGACAGGTGTGATGTGACAATCATAAGAGGCTTGTGACAGATGTGTGGTGACAATCACATGCCAATTGTGACAGGGTGAGCTGATACACACGTGGGTTGTGCCTGAAGTTATGTGACATTCTCATGTGTAATGACATATACTGTGTGATACTCTGTAATGCATGTGACAAATGTGAGGTGACAATCACAGTCTTGGTGTGACAGATGTCATGTGACACTGCCATGTGTGTTGAGACAGAAATGGCATGACAGTCACAGGCTCAATGTGACAGATATGATGTGACAGTTGTGCATGATGACACAGAGGAGGTGACAATCACAAGGGCACAGTGACAGCAGTGATGTGACCCACATAAGCAGTGTGTGAGAAAACCCACATGCTGGTTGTGACTATGTGAGATGACACACAAGGGGCTTGTGCCTGATGTGATATGACACTGTCATGTGTGATGACAGATATGATGTGGCACTCCATAAAGCACATGACAAATGTGAGGTGACAATCACACTCTTGGTGTGACAGATGTCATGTGACACTGACATGTGTGTTGAGACAAATAGGTGACAGCCACAGGCATGATGTGACAGATATGTGACACTTGCCTGTTATGACACAGATGAGGTGACCATCACATGGGCATGGTGACAGTTTGGATGTGACACACATAAGTGGTGTGTGACAGCTGTGTGGTGTCAACCACTTGCTGGTTGTGACCATGTGAGGTGACACACAAGTGGGTTGTGCCTGATGTGCTATGACACACTCATGTGATGGGACACATATGACATGACACTCCAGAAGTCATGTGACACATGTGATGTGCTAATCACACTCTTGTTGAGACAGATGTCAGGTAACACTGCCATGTGTGTCGAGACAGAAATAGTGTGACCCTAACAGGCACAATGTGACTGAAATGTTGTGACACTTGCACATTATGACACCCATGAGGTGACAATCACACAGGCATTGGGACAGGTGTGATGTGACAATCATGAGTCTTGTGACAGATGTGTGGTGACATTGACATGCCAATTGTGACCATGTGAGGTGACACACAAGTGAATTTGGAACTGTTACGATGTGACACACGCATGTGCAATGTGACTGGTGTGATGTGACACTCCTGGGAGGCATGTGACTAATATGAGGGGACAATCACACTCTGTGTGTCACAGGAGTCAGGTGACACTCTCAAGTGTGTTGAGACCCATGTGATGTGACAATCACATGTGCAATGACACAGGTATGATGTGACCCTTGGGCATTAAGACACATGAGGTGACAAATACATGAACATTGTGACAGTTGTGATGTGACCGTCATAAGCAGCTTGTGACAGATGTGCGGTGACAATCACATGCCAGTTGTGACCATGTGAGGTGACACACAAGTGGGCTGTGCCTGATGTGATATGACACTCTCATGTGTGATGACAGATAGGATGTGTCACTCTGTAAAGCATGTGCCAAATGTGAGGTAACACACTATGGGTGTAACAGATGTCAGATGACACTGCCACATTTGTTGAGGCAGAAATGCTGTGACAATAACAGACATGATGTGACTGATATGTTATGGCACTTGCGTGTTACAACACAGGTGATGTGACAATCACATGGGCCTTGTAACAGTTTTGATGTGACACACATAAGCATGTGTGACACATGTGTGGTGATCACGTGAGGTGACACACAAATGGCTTGTGCTTGATGTGATATGACTCTCATGTGTGATGACAGGTATGATGCGATGCTCTGTAAAGCAAGTGACAATGTGAGGTGACACACAAGTTGATTGGAACTGATCTGATGTGACACACACATGTGTGATATGAGAGGTATGATGTGACACCCCTGCATGGCATGTGACTTATATGAGGTGACACTCACTCTCTGGGTGTGACACATGTCAGGAGACACTCTCATGCATGTTGAGACAGATGTGATATGACAATCACAGGTGCAATGCGACACATATGATGGGGCATTTGCATGTTAAGATACATGTGGGATGACAACCACAGAAGCGTTGTGACAGTTGTGATGTGACAATCATAAATGGCTTGGGACAAATGAGTGGTGACAATCGTATGCTGATTGTGACCTTCTGAGTTGACATGCATGTGGGTTGTGATGGACATGATGTGACATGCACATGTGAAGTGACAGGTATGCTGTAATGCTTCTGGAAGTCTTCTGACAAATTGAGGTCACAATAACACTCTGAGTGTGACAGGTATCAGGTGACAATGCCACATGTGTTGAGACAGAAATGATATGAGAGCCACAGGCATGATGTGATAGCTATGATGTGACACTTGCCTCTTAAGACACATGGTGAGGTAACAATCACATGAGTGTTGTGACAGTTGTGATGTGACACACATAAGCAATGTGTGACAGGTGTGTGATGACAACCACATGCTGGTTGTGACCATGTGAGGTGACACAAGTGGGTTGTACCTGATGAGATATGACACTCTCACATGTGATGCGACAGATATGATGTGACACTCTGGAAGGCATTTGACACATGTGATGTGACACTCACACTCAGGGTATGACAGATGTCAGATGACACACCCACATGGGCTGAGACAGAAGTGACGTGATAATCATAAGTGTGATGGGATAGATACGATATAATGCTTTCATGTTATGACACATGTGAGGTAACGGCCACATGGGTGTGGTGACAGTTGTGATATGACACTGATAAGAGGCTTGTGACAGATGTGTGGTGACAATCATATGCCAGTGGTGAACACATGAGGTGACAAATGGGTGGTGATGGATGTGACGTGACAGTCCCATATGTGATGTGACAGGGAAACATGACACTTTGTAAGGCACCTGACAAATGGGAGGTGACAAACACACTCTGGGTGTGACAGATGCCAGGTGACACTGCCACATGTGTTGAGACAGAAATGATGCGAGAGTCACAGGCACGATGTGACAGATATGATGTGACACGTGCATTCTGACATAGGAGAAGTGACAGTCACATGGGTGTTATAACAGTTTTGATGTAACACACAGAAGTATGTGTGACAGATGTGTGGTGACAATCATATGCCAATTGTGACAATGGGAGGTGACACACAACTGGGTTGGATCTGATGTGATGTGACAATCACATGTGCAATGTGACAGGTATGATGTGACAGTTGTGCGTGAAGACACATGTGAGGTGACAGTCACTTGAGCATTGTGACAGTTGTGATGTGAGACTCATAAGTGGCTTGTGACCAGTGTGTGGTGACAATCATATGCAGATTGTGACCATCTGAGATCACATACATATGGGTTTTGACTGATGTGATGTGACATGCACATGTCAGAGGTGACAGGGATGATGTGACACTCCCAGAAGACGTGTGACAAGTGTGAGGTGACAATCACACTGTGGGTGTGACAGATATCAGGTGACACTGCCACGTGTGTTGAGACAGAAATGATGTGATGATCACAGGCATGATATGAGAGATATGATGTGACACTTGCATATTATAACACAGATGAGGTGACAATCACATGGGCATTGTAACAGATTTGACGTGACCCACATAAGCATGTGTGACAGATGTGTGGTGACAATAACATGTGGGTTGTGACCATGTGAGGTGACACACAAGTGGGTTGTGCCTCATGTGATATTTCACTCCCATGTGTAATGTGACAGATATGATGTGACACTCCATAACACATGTGACAAATGTGAGGTGACAATCACACTCGAGGTGTGACATATGTCAGGTGACACTGCCACATGTGTTGAAGTAGAAATGGTGTGACCAATAACAGGCACAATGTGACTGACATTTTTGGATAATTGCATGTTATGACACACATGAGGTGACAATCACTCAGGCATTATGACAGGTGTGATGTGACAATCATAAGAGGCTTGTGACAGATGTGTGGTGACAATCACATGCCAATTGTGACAGGGTGAGCTGATACACACGTGGGTTGTGCCTGAAGTTATGTGACATTCTCATGTGTAATGACATATACTGTGTGATACTCTGTAATGCATGTGACAAATGTGAGGTGACAATCACAGTCTTGGTGTGACAGATGTCATGTGACACTGCCATGTGTGTTGAGACAGAAATGGCATGACAGTCACAGGCTCAATGTGACAGATATGATGTGACACTTGCCCATGATGACACTGGTGAGGTGACAATCACAGGGGGTTGTGAAAGTTGTGATGTGACACACATAATCAGTGTGTGACAGGTATGTTTTGGCAACCACATGTAGGTTGTGACCATGTGAGATGACACACAAGTGGGTTGTGCCTGCTGTGATGTGATACTCTCATGTGTGATGACAGATATGATGTAACACTTCATCAAGCATGTGGCAAATGTGAGTCAACAATCACACTCTGGGTGTGACAGATGTCAGATGACACTGCCATATTTGCTGAGACAGAAATGATGTGACAGTCACAGGCATGATGTGAAAAATAGGATGTGACACTACATAAAGCATGTCACAAATGTGAGGTGATAATGACACTTTGGATGTGACAGATATCACAACTGCCATGTGTGTTGAGACAGAAATGATATGACAATAACAGGCATGTGACTGATATGTAGTGGCACTTGCACATTATGACACATGAGAAGACAATCACAAGGACCTTGTGACAGGTGTGATGTGACAATCATAAGTGGTTTGTGCCAGTTGTGGGTTGACAATCACTCGATGGTTGTGATAATGTGAATTGTGGAAAAACAGGTTTGTGATATAGACTTTGACATGCACATGTGTGATGTGACAGATATGCGACTCTCTCTAAGGCATGTGTCAAATATGAGGTGACGATCACACTCTGGGTGTAACAGATGTCAGGGGAATCTGCCACATGTGTTGAGACAGAAATGAGGTCACAGGTGCAATGTGACAGATATGATGTGACAGTTGTGCATGATGACACAGAGGAGGTGACAATCACAAGGGCACAGTGTGTGTTGAGGCAGAAATGCTGTGACAATAACAGACATGATGTGACTGATATGTTATGGCACTTGTGTGTTACAACACAGGTGATGTGACAATCACATGGGCCTTGTAACAGTTTTGATGTGACACACATAAGCATGTGTGACACATGTGTGGTGATCACGTGAGGTGACACACAAATGGCTTGTGCTTGATGTGATATGACTCTCATGTGTGATGACAGGTATGATGCGATGCTCTGTAAAGCAAGTGACAATGTGAGGTGACACACAAGTTGGTTGGAACTGATCTGATGTGACACACACATGTGTGATATGAGAGGTATGATGTGACACCCCTGCATGGCATGTGACTTATATGAGGTGACACTCACTCTCTGGGTGTGACACATGTCAGGAGACACTCTCATGCGTGTTGAGACAGATGTGATATGACAATCACAGGTGCAATGCGACACATATGATGGGGCATTTGCATGTTAAGATACATGTGGGATGACAACCACAGAAGCGTTGTGACAGTTGTGATGTGACAATCATAAATGGCTTGGGACAAATGAGTGGTGACAATCGTATGCTGATTGTGACCTTCTGAGTTGACATGCATGTGGGTTGTGATGGACATGATGTGACATGCACATGTGAAGTGACAGGTATGCTGTAATGTTTCTGGAAGTCTTCTGACAAATTGAGGTCACAATACCACTCTGAGTGTGACAGGTATCAGGTGACAATGCCACATGTGTTGAGACAGAAATGATATGAGAGCCACAGGCATGATGTGATAGCTATGATGTGACACTTGCCTCTTAAGACACATGGTGAGGTAACAATCACATGAGTGTTGTGACAGTTGTGATGTGACACACATAAGCAATGTGTGACAGGTGTGTGATGACAACCACATGCTGGTTGTGACCATGTGAGGTGACACAAGTGGGTTGTACCTGATGAGATATGACACTCTCACATGTGATGCGACAGATATGATGTGACACTCTGGAAGGCATTTGACACATGTGATGTGACACTCACACTCAGGGTATGACAGATGTCAGATGACACACCCACATGGGCTGAGACAGAAGTGACGTGATAATCATAAGTGTGATGGGATAGATACGATATAATGCTTTCATGTTATGACACATGTGAGGTAACGGCCACATGGGTGTGGTGACAGTTGTGATATGACACTGATAAGAGGCTTGTGACAGATGTGTGGTGACAATCATATGCCAGTGGTGAACACATGAGGTGACAAATGGGTGGTGATGGATGTGACGTGACAGTCCCATATGTGATGTGACAGGGAAACATGACACTTTGTAAGGCACCTGACAAATGGGAGGTGACAAACACACTCTGGGTGTGACAGATGCCAGGTGACACTGCCACATGTGTTGAGACAGAAATGATGCAAGAGTCACAGGCACGATGTGACAGATATGATGTGACACGTGCATTCTGACATAGGAGAAGTGACAGTCACATGGGTGTTATAACAGTTTTGATGTAACACACAGAAGTATGTGTGACAGATGTGTGGTGACAATCATATGCCAATTGTGACAATGGGAGGTGACACACAACTGGGTTGGATCTGATGTGATGTGACAATCACATGTGCAATGTGACAGTTATGATGTGACAGTTGTGCGTGAAGACACATGTGAGGTGACAGTCACTTGAGCATTGTGACAGTTGTGATGTGAGACTCATAAGTGGCTTGTGACCAGTGTGTGGTGACAATCATATGCAGATTGTGACCATCTGAGATCACATACATATGGGTTTTGACTGATGTGATGTGACATGCACATGTCAGATGTGACAGGGATGATGTGACACTCCCAGAAGACGTGTGACAAGTGTGAGGTGACAATCACACTGTGGGTGTGACAGATATCAGGTGACACTGCCACGTGTGTTGAGACAGAAATGATGTGATGATCACAGGCATGATATGAGAGATATGATGTGACACTTGCATATTATAACACAGATGAGGTGACCATCACATGGGCATTGTAACAGATTTGACGTGACCCACATAAGCATGTGTGACAGATGTGTGGTGACAATAACATGTGGGTTGTGACCATGTGAGGTGACACACAAGTGGGTTGTGCCTCATGTGATATTTCACTCCCATGTGTAATGTGACAGATATGATGTGACACTCCATAACACATGTGACAAATGTGAGGTGACAATCACACTCGAGGTGTGACATATGTCAGGTGACACTGCCACATGTGTTGAAGTAGAAATGGTGTGACCAATAACAGGCACAATGTGACTGACATTTTTGGATAATTGCATGTTATGACACACATGAGGTGACAATCACTCAGGCATTATGACAGGTGTGATGTGACAATCATAAGAGGCTTGTGACAGATGTGTGGTGACAATCACATGCCAATTGTGACAGGGTGAGCTGATACACACGTGGGTTGTGCCTGAAGTTATGTGACATTCTCATGTGTAATGACATATACTGTGTGATACTCTGTAATGCATGTGACAAATGTGAGGTGACAATCACAGTCTTGGTGTGACAGATGTCATGTGACACTGCCATGTGTGTTGAGACAGAAATGGCATGACAGTCACAGGCTCAATGTGACAGATATGATGTGACACTTGCCCATGATGACACTGGTGAGGTGACAATCACAGGGGGTTGTGAAAGTTGTGATGTGACACACATAATCAGTGTGTGACAGGTATGTTTTGGCAACCACATGTAGGTTGTGACCATGTGAGATGACACACAAGTGGGTTGTGCCTGCTGTGATGTGATACTCTCATGTGTGATGACAGATATGATGTAACACTTCATCAAGCATGTGGCAAATGTGAGTCAACAATCACACTCTGGGTGTGACAGATGTCAGATGACACTGCCATATTTGCTGAGACAGAAATGATGTGACAGTCACAGGCATGATGTGAAAAATAGGATGTGACACTACATAAAGCATGTCACAAATGTGAGGTGATAATGACACTTTGGATGTGACAGATATCACAACTGCCATGTGTGTTGAGACAGAAATGATATGACAATAACAGGCATGTGACTGATATGTAGTGGCACTTGCACATTATGACACATGAGAAGACAATCACAAGGACCTTGTGACAGGTGTGATGTGACAATCATAAGTGGTTTGTGCCAGTTGTGGGTTGACAATCACTCGATGGTTGTGATAATGTGAATTGTGGAAAAACAGGTTTGTGATATAGACTTTGACATGCACATGTGTGATGTGACAGATATGCGACTCTCTCTAAGGCATGTGTCAAATATGAGGTGACGATCACACTCTGGGTGTAACAGATGTCAGGGGAATCTGCCACATGTGTTGAGACAGAAATGAGGTCACAGGTGCAATGTGACAGATATGATGTGACAGTTGTGCATGATGACACAGAGGAGGTGACAATCACAAGGGCACAGTGTGTGTTGAGGCAGAAATGCTGTGACAATAACAGACATGATGTGACTGATATGTTATGGCACTTGTGTGTTACAACACAGGTGATGTGACAATCACATGGGCCTTGTAACAGTTTTGATGTGACACACATAAGCATGTGTGACACATGTGTGGTGATCACGTGAGGTGACACACAAATGGCTTGTGCTTGATGTGATATGACTCTCATGTGTGATGACAGGTATGATGCGATGCTCTGTAAAGCAAGTGACAATGTGAGGTGACACACAAGTTGGTTGGAACTGATCTGATGTGACACACACATGTGTGATATGAGAGGTATGATGTGACACCCCTGCATGGCATGTGACTTATATGAGGTGACACTCACTCTCTGGGTGTGACACATGTCAGGAGACACTCTCATGCGTGTTGAGACAGATGTGATATGACAATCACAGGTGCAATGCGACACATATGATGGGGCATTTGCATGTTAAGATACATGTGGGATGACAACCACAGAAGCGTTGTGACAGTTGTGATGTGACAATCATAAATGGCTTGGGACAAATGAGTGGTGACAATCGTATGCTGATTGTGACCTTCTGAGTTGACATGCATGTGGGTTGTGATGGACATGATGTGACATGCACATGTGAAGTGACAGGTATGCTGTAATGCTTCTGGAAGTCTTCTGACAAATTGAGGTCACAATACCACTCTGAGTGTGACAGGTATCAGGTGACAATGCCACATGTGTTGAGACAGAAATGATATGAGAGCCACAGGCATGATGTGATAGCTATGATGTGACACTTGCCTCTTAAGACACATGGTGAGGTAACAATCACATGAGTGTTGTGACAGTTGTGATGTGACACACATAAGCAATGTGTGACAGGTGTGTGATGACAACCACATGCTGGTTGTGACCATGTGAGGTGACACAAGTGGGTTGTACCTGATGAGATATGACACTCTCACATGTGATGCGACAGATATGATGTGACACTCTGGAAGGCATTTGACACATGTGATGTGACACTCACACTCAGGGTATGACAGATGTCAGATGACACACCCACATGGGCTGAGACAGAAGTGACGTGATAATCATAAGTGTGATGGGATAGATACGATATAATGCTTTCATGTTATGACACATGTGAGGTAACGGCCACATGGGTGTGGTGACAGTTGTGATATGACACTGATAAGAGGCTTGTGACAGATGTGTGGTGACAATCATATGCCAGTGGTGAACACATGAGGTGACAAATGGGTGGTGATGGATGTGACGTGACAGTCCCATATGTGATGTGACAGGGAAACATGACACTTTGTAAGGCACCTGACAAATGGGAGGTGACAAACACACTCTGGGTGTGACAGATGCCAGGTGACACTGCCACATGTGTTGAGACAGAAATGATGCGAGAGTCACAGGCACGATGTGACAGCTATGATGTGACACGTGCATTCTGACATAGGAGAAGTGACAGTCACATGGGTGTTATAACAGTTTTGATGTAACACACAGAAGTATGTGTGACAGATGTGTGGTGACAATCATATGCCAATTGTGACAATGGGAGGTGACACACAACTGGGTTGGATCTGATGTGATGTGACAATCACATGTGCAATGTGACAGGTATGATGTGACAGTTGTGCGTGAAGACACATGTGAGGTGACAGTCACTTGAGCATTGTGACAGTTGTGATGTGAGACTCATAAGTGGCTTGTGACCAGTGTGTGGTGACAATCATATGCAGATTGTGACCATCTGAGATCACATACATATGGGTTTTGACTGATGTGATGTGACATGCACATGTCAGATGTGACAGGGATGATGTGACACTCCCAGAAGACGTGTGACAAGTGTGAGGTGACAATCACACTGTGGGTGTGACAGATATCAGGTGACACTGCCACGTGTGTTGAGACAGAAATGATGTGATGATCACAGGCATGATATGAGAGATATGATGTGACACTTGCATATTATAACACAGATGAGGTGACCATCACATGGGCATTGTAACAGATTTGACGTGACCCACATAAGCATGTGTGACAGATGTGTGGTGACAATAACATGTGGGTTGTGACCATGTGAGGTGACACACAAGTGGGTTGTGCCTCATGTGATATTTCACTCCCATGTGTAATGTGACAGATATGATGTGACACTCCATAACACATGTGACAAATGTGAGGTGACAATCACACTCGAGGTGTGACATATGTCAGGTGACACTGCCACATGTGTTGAAGTAGAAATGGTGTGACCAATAACAGGCACAATGTGACTGACATTTTTGGATAATTGCATGTTATGACACACATGAGGTGACAATCACTCAGGCATTATGACAGGTGTGATGTGACAATCATAAGAGGCTTGTGACAGATGTGTGGTGACAATCACATGCCAATTGTGACAGGGTGAGCTGATACACACGTGGGTTGTGCCTGAAGTTATGTGACATTCTCATGTGTAATGACATATACTGTGTGATACTCTGTAATGCATGTGACAAATGTGAGGTGACAATCACAGTCTTGGTGTGACAGATGTCATGTGACACTGCCATGTGTGTTGAGACAGAAATGGCATGACAGTCACAGGCTCAATGTGACAGATATGATGTGACACTTGCCCATGATGACACTGGTGAGGTGACAATCACAGGGGGTTGTGAAAGTTGTGATGTGACACACATAATCAGTGTGTGACAGGTATGTTTTGGCAACCACATGTAGGTTGTGACCATGTGAGATGACACACAAGTGGGTTGTGCCTGCTGTGATGTGATACTCTCATGTGTGATGACAGATATGATGTAACACTTCATCAAGCATGTGGCAAATGTGAGTCAACAATCACACTCTGGGTGTGACAGATGTCAGATGACACTGCCATATTTGCTGAGACAGAAATGATGTGACAGTCACAGGCATGATGTGAAAAATAGGATGTGACACTACATAAAGCATGTCACAAATGTGAGGTGATAATGACACTTTGGATGTGACAGATATCACAACTGCCATGTGTGTTGAGACAGAAATGATATGACAATAACAGGCATGTGACTGATATGTAGTGGCACTTGCACATTATGACACATGAGAAGACAATCACAAGGACCTTGTGACAGGTGTGATGTGACAATCATAAGTGGTTTGTGCCAGTTGTGGGTTGACAATCACTCGATGGTTGTGATAATGTGAATTGTGGAAAAACAGGTTTGTGATATAGACTTTGACATGCACATGTGTGATGTGACAGATATGCAACTATCTCTAAGGCATGTGTCAAATATGAGGTGACGATCACACTCTGGGTGTAACAGATGTCAGGGGAATCTGCCACATGTGTTGAGACAGAAATGAGGTCACAGGTGCAATGTGACAGATATGATGTGACAGTTGTGCATGATGACACAGAGGAGGTGACAATCACAAGGGCACAGTGTGTGTTGAGGCAGAAATGCTGTGACAATAACAGACATGATGTGACTGATATGTTATGGCACTTGTGTGTTACAACACAGGTGATGTGACAATCACATGGGCCTTGTAACAGTTTTGATGTGACACACATAAGCATGTGTGACACATGTGTGGTGATCATGTGAGGTGACACACAAATGGCTTGTGCTTGATGTGATATGACTCTCATGTGTGATGACAGGTATGATGCGATGCTCTGTAAAGCAAGTGACAATGTGAGGTGACACACAAGTTGGTTGGAACTGATCTGATGTGACACACACATGTGTGATATGAGAGGTATGATGTGACACCCCTGCATGGCATGTGACTTATATGAGGTGACACTCACTCTCTGGGTGTGACACATGTCAGGAGACACTCTCATGCGTGTTGAGACAGATGTGATATGACAATCACAGGTGCAATGCGACACATATGATGGGGCATTTGCATGTTAAGATACATGTGGGATGACAACCACAGAAGCGTTGTGACAGTTGTGATGTGACAATCATAAATGGCTTGGGACAAATGAGTGGTGACAATCGTATGCTGATTGTGACCTTCTGAGTTGACATGCATGTGGGTTGTGATGGACATGATGTGACATGCACATGTGAAGTGACAGGTATGCTGTAATGCTTCTGGAAGTCTTCTGACAAATTGAGGTCACAATACCACTCTGAGTGTGACAGGTATCAGGTGACAATGCCACATGTGTTGAGACAGAAATGATATGAGAGCCACAGGCATGATGTGATAGCTATGATGTGACACTTGCCTCTTAAGACACATGGTGAGGTAACAATCACATGAGTGTTGTGACAGTTGTGATGTGACACACATAAGCAATGTGTGACAGGTGTGTGATGACAACCACATGCTGGTTGTGACCATGTGAGGTGACACAAGTGGGTTGTACCTGATGAGATATGACACTCTCACATGTGATGCGACAGATATGATGTGACACTCTGGAAGGCATTTGACACATGTGATGTGACACTCACACTCAGGGTATGACAGATGTCAGATGACACACCCACATGGGCTGAGACAGAAGTGACGTGATAATCATAAGTGTGATGGGATAGATACGATATAATGCTTTCATGTTATGACACATGTGAGGTAACGGCCACATGGGTGTGGTGACAGTTGTGATATGACACTGATAAGAGGCTTGTGACAGATGTGTGGTGACAATCATATGCCAGTGGTGAACACATGAGGTGACAAATGGGTGGTGATGGATGTGACGTGACAGTCCCATATGTGATGTGACAGGGAAACATGACACTTTGTAAGGCACCTGACAAATGGGAGGTGACAAACACACTCTGGGTGTGACAGATGCCAGGTGACACTGCCACATGTGTTGAGACAGAAATGATGCGAGAGTCACAGGCACGATGTGACAGCTATGATGTGACACGTGCATTCTGACATAGGAGAAGTGACAGTCACATGGGTGTTATAACAGTTTTGATGTAACACACAGAAGTATGTGTGACAGATGTGTGGTGACAATCATATGCCAATTGTGACAATGGGAGGTGACACACAACTGGGTTGGATCTGATGTGATGTGACAATCACATGTGCAATGTGACAGGTATGATGTGACAGTTGTGCGTGAAGACACATGTGAGGTGACAGTCACTTGAGCATTGTGACAGTTGTGATGTGAGACTCATAAGTGGCTTGTGACCAGTGTGTGGTGACAATCATATGCAGATTGTGACCATCTGAGATCACATACATATGGGTTTTGACTGATGTGATGTGACATGCACATGTCAGAGGTGACAGGGATGATGTGACACTCCCAGAAGACGTGTGACAAGTGTGAGGTGACAATCACACTGTGGGTGTGACAGATATCAGGTGACACTGCCACGTGTGTTGAGACAGAAATGATGTGATGATCACAGGCATGATATGAGAGATATGATGTGACACTTGCATATTATAACACAGATGAGGTGACAATCACATGGGCATTGTAACAGATTTGACGTGACCCACATAAGCATGTGTGACAGATGTGTGGTGACAATAACATGTGGGTTGTGACCATGTGAGGTGACACACAAGTGGGTTGTGCCTCATGTGATATTTCACTCCCATGTGTAATGTGACAGATATGATGTGACACTCCATAACACATGTGACAAATGTGAGGTGACAATCACACTCGAGGTGTGACATATGTCAGGTGACACTGCCACATGTGTTGAAGTAGAAATGGTGTGACCAATAACAGGCACAATGTGACTGACATTTTTGGATAATTGCATGTTATGACACACATGAGGTGACAATCACTCAGGCATTATGACAGGTGTGATGTGACAATCATAAGAGGCTTGTGACAGATGTGTGGTGACAATCACATGCCAATTGTGACAGGGTGAGCTGATACACACCTGGGTTGTGCCTGAAGTTATGTGACATTCTCATGTGTAATGACATATACTGTGTGATACTCTGTAATGCATGTGACAAATGTGAGGTGACAATCACAGTCTTGGTGTGACAGATGTCATGTGACACTGCCATGTGTGTTGAGACAGAAATGGCATGACAGTCACAGGCTCAATGTGACAGATATGATGTGACACTTGCCCATGATGACACTGGTGAGGTGACAATCACAGGGGGTTGTGAAAGTTGTGATGTGACACACATAATCAGTGTGTGACAGGTATGTTTTGGCAACCACATGTAGGTTGTGACCATGTGAGATGACACACAAGTGGGTTGTGCCTGCTGTGATGTGATACTCTCATGTGTGATGACAGATATGATGTAACACTTCATCAAGCATGTGGCAAATGTGAGTCAACAATCACACTCTGGGTGTGACAGATGTCAGATGACACTGCCATATTTGCTGAGACAGAAATGATGTGACAGTCACAGGCATGATGTGAAAAATAGGATGTGACACTACATAAAGCATGTCACAAATGTGAGGTGATAATGACACTTTGGATGTGACAGATATCACAACTGCCATGTGTGTTGAGACAGAAATGATATGACAATAACAGGCATGTGACTGATATGTAGTGGCACTTGCACATTATGACACATGAGAAGACAATCACAAGGACCTTGTGACAGGTGTGATGTGACAATCATAAGTGGTTTGTGCCAGTTGTGGGTTGACAATCACTCGATGGTTGTGATAATGTGAATTGTGGAAAAACAGGTTTGTGATATAGACTTTGACATGCACATGTGTGATGTGACAGATATGCGACTCTCTCTAAGGCATGTGTCAAATATGAGGTGACGATCACACTCTGGGTGTAACAGATGTCAGGGGAATCTGCCACATGTGTTGAGACAGAAATGAGGTCACAGGTGCAATGTGACAGATATGATGTGACAGTTGTGCATGATGACACAGAGGAGGTGACAATCACAAGGGCACAGTGTGTGTTGAGGCAGAAATGCTGTGACAATAACAGACATGATGTGACTGATATGTTATGGCACTTGTGTGTTACAACACAGGTGATGTGACAATCACATGGGCCTTGTAACAGTTTTGATGTGACACACATAAGCATGTGTGACACATGTGTGGTGATCACGTGAGGTGACACACAAATGGCTTGTGCTTGATGTGATATGACTCTCATGTGTGATGACAGGTATGATGCGATGCTCTGTAAAGCAAGTGACAATGTGAGGTGACACACAAGTTGGTTGGAACTGATCTGATGTGACACACACATGTGTGATATGAGAGGTATGATGTGACACCCCTGCATGGCATGTGACTTATATGAGGTGACACTCACTCTCTGGGTGTGACACATGTCAGGAGACACTCTCATGCGTGTTGAGACAGATGTGATATGACAATCACAGGTGCAATGCGACACATATGATGGGGCATTTGCATGTTAAGATACATGTGGGATGACAACCACAGAAGCGTTGTGACAGTTGTGATGTGACAATCATAAATGGCTTGGGACAAATGAGTGGTGACAATCGTATGCTGATTGTGACCTTCTGAGTTGACATGCATGTGGGTTGTGATGGACATGATGTGACATGCACATGTGAAGTGACAGGTATGCTGTAATGCTTCTGGAAGTCTTCTGACAAATTGAGGTCACAATAACACTCTGAGTGTGACAGGTATCAGGTGACAATGCCACATGTGTTGAGACAGAAATGATATGAGAGCCACAGGCATGATGTGATAGCTATGATGTGACACTTGCCTGTTAAGACACATGGTGAGGTAACAATCACATGAGTGTTGTGACAGTTGTGATGTGACACACATAAGCAATGTGTGACAGGTGTGTGATGACAACCACATGCTGGTTGTGACCATGTGAGGTGACACAAGTGGGTTGTACCTGATGAGATATGACACTCTCACATGTGATGCGACAGATATGATGTGACACTCTGGAAGGCATTTGACACATGTGATGTGACACTCACACTCAGGGTATGACAGATGTCAGATGACACACCCACATGGGCTGAGACAGAAGTGACGTGATAATCATAAGTGTGATGGGATAGATACGATATAATGCTTTCATGTTATGACACATGTGAGGTAACGGCCACATGGGTGTGGTGACAGTTGTGATATGACACTGATAAGAGGCTTGTGACAGATGTGTGGTGACAATCATATGCCAGTGGTGAACACATGAGGTGACAAATGGGTGGTGATGGATGTGACGTGACAGTCCCATATGTGATGTGACAGGGAAACATGACACTTTGTAAGGCACCTGACAAATGGGAGGTGACAAACACACTCTGGGTGTGACAGATGCCAGGTGACACTGCCACATGTGTTGAGACAGAAATGATGCGAGAGTCACAGGCACGATGTGACAGCTATGATGTGACACGTGCATTCTGACATAGGAGAAGTGACAGTCACATGGGTGTTATAACAGTTTTGATGTAACACACAGAAGTATGTGTGACAGATGTGTGGTGACAATCATATGCCAATTGTGACAATGGGAGGTGACACACAACTGGGTTGGATCTGATGTGATGTGACAATCACATGTGCAATGTGACAGGTATGATGTGACAGTTGTGCGTGAAGACACATGTGAGGTGACAGTCACTTGAGCATTGTGACAGTTGTGATGTGAGACTCATAAGTGGCTTGTGACCAGTGTGTGGTGACAATCATATGCAGATTGTGACCATCTGAGATCACATACATATGGGTTTTGACTGATGTGATGTGACATGCACATGTCAGAGGTGACAGGGATGATGTGACACTCCCAGAAGACGTGTGACAAGTGTGAGGTGACAATCACACTGTGGGTGTGACAGATATCAGGTGACACTGCCACGTGTGTTGAGACAGAAATGATGTGATGATCACAGGCATGATATGAGAGATATGATGTGACACTTGCATATTATAACACAGATGAGGTGACAATCACATGGGCATTGTAACAGATTTGACATGACCCACATAAGCATGTGTGACAGATGTGTGGTGACAATAACATGTGGGTTGTGACCATGTGAGGTGACACACAAGTGGGTTGTGCCTCATGTGATATTTCACTCCCATGTGTAATGTGACAGATATGATGTGACACTCCATAACACATGTGACAAATGTGAGGTGACAATCACACTCGAGGTGTGACATATGTCAGGTGACACTGCCACATGTGTTGAAGTAGAAATGGTGTGACCAATAACAGGCACAATGTGACTGACATTTTTGGATAATTGCATGTTATGACACACATGAGGTGACAATCACTCAGGCATTATGACAGGTGTGATGTGACAATCATAAGAGGCTTGTGACAGATGTGTGGTGACAATCACATGCCAATTGTGACAGGGTGAGCTGATACACACCTGGGTTGTGCCTGAAGTTATGTGACATTCTCATGTGTAATGACATATACTGTGTGATACTCTGTAATGCATGTGACAAATGTGAGGTGACAATCACAGTCTTGGTGTGACAGATGTCATGTGACACTGCCATGTGTGTTGAGACAGAAATGGCATGACAGTCACAGGCTCAATGTGACAGATATGATGTGACACTTGCCCATTATGACACTGGTGAGGTGACAATCACAGGGGGTTGTGAAAGTTGTGATGTGACACACATAATCAGTGTGTGACAGGTATGTTTTGGCAACCACATGTAGGTTGTGACCATGTGAGATGACACACAAGTGGGTTGTGCCTGCTGTGATGTGATACTCTCATGTGTGATGACAGATATGATGTAACACTTCATCAAGCATGTGGCAAATGTGAGTCAACAATCACACTCTGGGTGTGACAGATGTCAGATGACACTGCCATATTTGCTGAGACAGAAATGATGTGACAGTCACAGGCATGATGTGAAAAATAGGATGTGACACTACATAAAGCATGTCACAAATGTGAGGTGATAATGACACTTTGGATGTGACAGATATCACAACTGCCATGTGTGTTGAGACAGAAATGATATGACAATAACAGGCATGTGACTGATATGTAGTGGCACTTGCACATTATGACACATGAGAAGACAATCACAAGGACCTTGTGACAGGTGTGATGTGACAATCATAAGTGGTTTGTGCCAGTTGTGGGTTGACAATCACTCGATGGTTGTGATAATGTGAATTGTGGAAAAACAGGTTTGTGATATAGACTTTGACATGCACATGTGTGATGTGACAGATATGCGACTCTCTCTAAGGCATGTGTCAAATATGAGGTGACGATCACACTCTGGGTGTAACAGATGTCAGGGGAATCTGCCACATGTGTTGAGACAGAAATGAGGTCACAGGTGCAATGTGACAGATATGATGTGACAGTTGTGCATGATGACACAGAGGAGGTGACAATCACAAGGGCACAGTGTGTGTTGAGGCAGAAATGCTGTGACAATAACAGACATGATGTGACTGATATGTTATGGCACTTGTGTGTTACAACACAGGTGATGTGACAATCACATGGGCCTTGTAACAGTTTTGATGTGACACACATAAGCATGTGTGACACATGTGTGGTGATCACGTGAGGTGACACACAAATGGCTTGTGCTTGATGTGATATGACTCTCATGTGTGATGACAGGTATGATGCGATGCTCTGTAAAGCAAGTGACAATGTGAGGTGACACACAAGTTGGTTGGAACTGATCTGATGTGACACACACATGTGTGATATGAGAGGTATGATGTGACACCCCTGCATGGCATGTGACTTATATGAGGTGACACTCACTCTCTGGGTGTGACACATGTCAGGAGACACTCTCATGCGTGTTGAGACAGATGTGATATGACAATCACAGGTGCAATGCGACACATATGATGGGGCATTTGCATGTTAAGATACATGTGGGATGACAACCACAGAAGCGTTGTGACAGTTGTGATGTGACAATCATAAATGGCTTGGGACAAATGAGTGGTGACAATCGTATGCTGATTGTGACCTTCTGAGTTGACATGCATGTGGGTTGTGATGGACATGATGTGACATGCACATGTGAAGTGACAGGTATGCTGTAATGCTTCTGGAAGTCTTCTGACAAATTGAGGTCACAATAACACTCTGAGTGTGACAGGTATCAGGTGACAATGCCACATGTGTTGAGACAGAAATGATATGAGAGCCACAGGCATGATGTGATAGCTATGATGTGACACTTGCCTCTTAAGACACATGGTGAGGTAACAATCACATGAGTGTTGTGACAGTTGTGATGTGACACACATAAGCAATGTGTGACAGGTGTGTGATGACAACCACATGCTGGTTGTGACCATGTGAGGTGACACAAGTGGGTTGTACCTGATGAGATATGACACTCTCACATGTGATGCGACAGATATGATGTGACACTCTGGAAGGCATTTGACACATGTGATGTGACACTCACACTCAGGGTATGACAGATGTCAGATGACACACCCACATGGGCTGAGACAGAAGTGACGTGATAATCATAAGTGTGATGGGATAGATACGATATAATGCTTTCATGTTATGACACATGTGAGGTAACGGCCACATGGGTGTGGTGACAGTTGTGATATGACACTGATAAGAGGCTTGTGACAGATGTGTGGTGACAATCATATGCCAGTGGTGAACACATGAGGTGACAAATGGGTGGTGATGGATGTGACGTGACAGTCCCATATGTGATGTGACAGGGAAACATGACACTTTGTAAGGCACCTGACAAATGGGAGGTGACAAACACACTCTGGGTGTGACAGATGCCAGGTGACACTGCCACATGTGTTGAGACAGAAATGATGCGAGAGTCACAGGCACGATGTGACAGCTATGATGTGACACGTGCATTCTGACATAGGAGAAGTGACAGTCACATGGGTGTTATAACAGTTTTGATGCAACACACAGAAGTATGTGTGACAGATGTGTGGTGACAATCATATGCCAATTGTGACAATGGGAGGTGACACACAACTGGGTTGGATCTGATGTGATGTGACAATCACATGTGCAATGTGACAGGTATGATGTGACAGTTGTGCGTGAAGACACATGTGAGGTGACAGTCACTTGAGCATTGTGACAGTTGTGATGTGAGACTCATAAGTGGCTTGTGACCAGTGTGTGGTGACAATCATATGCAGATTGTGACCATCTGAGATCACATACATATGGGTTTTGACTGATGTGATGTGACATGCACATGTCAGATGTGACAGGGATGATGTGACACTCCCAGAAGACGTGTGACAAGTGTGAGGTGACAATCACACTGTGGGTGTGACAGATATCAGGTGACACTGCCACGTGTGTTGAGACAGAAATGATGTGATGATCACAGGCATGATATGAGAGATATGATGTGACACTTGCATATTATAACACAGATGAGGTGACAATCACATGGGCATTGTAACAGATTTGACGTGACCCACATAAGCATGTGTGACAGATGTGTGGTGACAATAACATGTGGGTTGTGACCATGTGAGGTGACACACAAGTGGGTTGTGCCTCATGTGATATTTCACTCCCATGTGTAATGTGACAGATATGATGTGACACTCCATAACACATGTGACAAATGTGAGGTGACAATCACACTCGAGGTGTGACATATGTCAGGTGACACTGCCACATGTGTTGAAGTAGAAGTGGTGTGACCAATAACAGGCACAATGTGACTGACATTTTTGGATAATTGCATGTTATGACACACATGAGGTGACAATCACTCAGGCATTATGACAGGTGTGATGTGACAATCATAAGAGGCTTGTGACAGATGTGTGGTGACAATCACATGCCAATTGTGACAGGGTGAGCTGATACACACCTGGGTTGTGCCTGAAGTTATGTGACATTCTCATGTGTAATGACATATACTGTGTGATACTCTGTAATGCATGTGACAAATGTGAGGTGACAATCACAGTCTTGGTGTGACAGATGTCATGTGACACTGCCATGTGTGTTGAGACAGAAATGGCATGACAGTCACAGGCTCAATGTGACAGATATGATGTGACAGTTGTGCATGATGACACAGAGGAGGTGACAATCACAAGGGCACAGTGACAGCAGTGATGTGACCCACAGAAGCAGTGTGTGTGAAAACCCACATGCTGGTTGTGACTATGTGAGATGACACACAAGGGGCTTGTGCCTGATGTGATATGACACTGTCATGTGTGATGACAGATATGATGTGACACTCCATAAAGCACATGACAAATGTGAGGTGACAATCACACTCTTGGTGTGACAGATGTCATGTGACACTGACATGTGTGTTGAGACAAATAGGTGACAGCCACAGGCATGATGTGACAGATATGTGACACTTGCCTGTTATGACACAGATGAGGTGACCATCACATGGGCATGGTGACAGTTTGGATGTGACACACATAAGTGGTGTGTGACAGCTGTGTGGTGTCAACCACTTGCTGGTTGTGACCATGTGAGGTGACACACAAGTGGGTTGTGCCTGATGTGCTATGACACACTCATGTGATGGGACACATATGACATGACACTCCAGAAGTCATGTGACAAATGTGATGTGCTAATCACACTCTTGTTGAGACAGATGTCAGGTAACACTGCCATGTGTGTCGAGACAGAAATAGTGTGACCCTAACAGGCACAATGGGACTGAAATGTTGTGACACTTGCACATTATGACACCCATGAGGTGACAATCACACAGGCATTGGGACAGGTGTGATGTGACAATCATGAGTCTTGTGACCGATGTGTGGTGACATTGACATGCCAATTGTGACCATGTGGGGTGACACACAAGTGAATTTGGAACTGTTGTGATGTGACACACGCATGTGCAATGTGACTGGTGTGATGTGACACTCCTGGGAGGCATGTGACTAATATGAGGGGACAATCACACTCTGTGTGTCACAGGAGTCAGGTGACACTCTCAAGTGTGTTGAGACCCATGTGATGTGACAATCACATGTGCAATGACACAGGTATGATGTGACCCTTGGGCATTAAGACACATGAGGTGACAAATACATGAACATTGTGACAGTTGTGATGTGACCGTCATAAGCAGCTTGTGACAGATGTGCGGTGACAATCACATGCCAGTTGTGACCATGTGAGGTGACACACAAGTGGGCTGTGCCTGATGTGATATGACACTCTCATGTGTGATGACAGATAGGATGTGTCACTCTGTAAAGCATGTGCCAAATGTGAGGTAACACACTATGGGTGTAACAGATGTCAGATGACACTGCCACATTTGTTGAGGCAGAAATGCTGTGACAATAACAGACATGATGTGACTGATATGTTATGGCACTTGCGTGTTACAACACAGGTGATGTGACAATCACATGGGCCTTGTAACAGTTTTGATGTGACACACATAAGCATGTGTGACACATGTGTGGTGATCACGTGAGGTGACACACAAATGGCTTGTGCTTGATGTGATATGACTCTCATGTGTGATGACAGGTATGATGCGATGCTCTGTAAAGCAAGTGACAATGTGAGGTGACACACAAGTTGATTGGAACTGATCTGATGTGACACACACATGTGTGATATGAGAGGTATGATGTGACACCCCTGCATGGCATGTGACTTATATGAGGTGACACTCACTCTCTGGGTGTGACACATGTCAGGAGACACTCTCATGCGTGTTGAGACAGATGTGATATGACAATCACAGGTGCAATGCGACACATATGATGGGGCATTTGCATGTTAAGATACATGTGGGATGACAACCACAGAAGCGTTGTGACAGTTGTGATGTGACAGTCATAAATGGCTTGGGACAAATGAGTGGTGACAATCGTATGCTGATTGTGACCTTCTGAGTTGACATGCATGTGGGTTGTGATGGACATGATGTGACATGCACATGTGAAGTGACAGGTATGCTGTAATGCTTCTGGAAGTCTTCTGACAAATTGAGGTCACAATACCACTCTGAGTGTGACAGGTATCAGGTGACAATGCCACATGTGTTGAGACAGAAATGATATGAGAGCCACAGGCATGATGTGATAGCTATGATGTGACACTTGCCTCTTAAGACACATGGTGAGGTAACAATCACATGAGTGTTGTGACAGTTGTGATGTGACACACATAAGCAATGTGTGACAGGTGTGTGATGACAACCACATGCTGGTTGTGACCATGTGAGGTGACACAAGTGGGTTGTACCTGATGAGATATGACACTCTCACATGTGATGCGACAGATATGATGTGACACTCTGGAAGGCATTTGACACATGTGATGTGACACTCACACTCAGGGTATGACAGATGTCAGATGACACACCCACATGGGCTGAGACAGAAGTGACGTGATAATCATAAGTGTGATGGGATAGATACGATATAATGCTTTCATGTTATGACACATGTGAGGTAACGGCCACATGGGTGTGGTGACAGTTGTGATATGACACTGATAAGAGGCGTGTGACAGATGTGTGGTGACAATCATATGCCAGTGGTGAACACATGAGGTGACAAATGGGTGGTGATGGATGTGACGTGACAGTCCCATATGTGATGTGACAGGGAAACATGACACTTTGTAAGGCACCTGACAAATGGGAGGTGACAAACACACTCTGGGTGTGACAGATGCCAGGTGACACTGCCACATGTGTTGAGACAGAAATGATGCGAGAGTCACAGGCACGATGTGACAGATATGATGTGACACGTGCATTCTGACATAGGAGAAGTGACAGTCACATGGGTGTTATAACAGTTTTGATGTAACACACAGAAGTATGTGTGACAGATGTGTGGTGACAATCATATGCCAATTGTGACAATGGGAGGTGACACACAACTGGGTTGGATCTGATGTGATGTGACAATCACATGTGCAATGTGACAGGTATGATGTGACAGTTGTGCGTGAAGACACATGTGAGGTGACAGTCACTTGAGCATTGTGACAGTTGTGATGTGAGACTCATAAGTGGCTTGTGACCAGTGTGTGGTGACAATCATATGCAGATTGTGACCATCTGAGATCACATACATATGGGTTTTGACTGATGTGATGTGACATGCACATGTCAGATGTGACAGGGATGATGTGACACTCCCAGAAGACGTGTGACAAGTGTGAGGTGACAATCACACTGTGGGTGTGACAGATATCAGGTGACACTGCCACGTGTGTTGAGACAGAAATGATGTGATGATCACAGGCATGATATGAGAGATATGATGTGACACTTGCATATTATAACACAGATGAGGTGACCATCACATGGGCATTGTAACAGATTTGACGTGACCCACATAAGCATGTGTGACAGATGTGTGGTGACAATAACATGTGGGTTGTGACCATGTGAGGTGACACACAAGTGGGTTGTGCCTCATGTGATATTTCACTCCCATGTGTAATGTGACAGATATGATGTGACACTCCATAACACATGTGACAAATGTGAGGTGACAATCACACTCGAGGTGTGACATATGTCAGGTGACACTGCCACATGTGTTGAAGTAGAAATGGTGTGACCAATAACAGGCACAATGTGACTGACATTTTTGGATAATTGCATGTTATGACACACATGAGGTGACAATCACTCAGGCATTATGACAGGTGTGATGTGACAATCATAAGAGGCTTGTGACAGATGTGTGGTGACAATCACATGCCAATTGTGACAGGGTGAGCTGATACACACGTGGGTTGTGCCTGAAGTTATGTGACATTCTCATGTGTAATGACATATACTGTGTGATACTCTGTAATGCATGTGACAAATGTGAGGTGACAATCACAGTCTTGGTGTGACAGATGTCATGTGACACTGCCATGTGTGTTGAGACAGAAATGGCATGACAGTCACAGGCTCAATGTGACAGATATGATGTGACAGTTGTGCATGATGACACAGAGGAGGTGACAATCACAAGGGCACAGTGACAGCAGTGATGTGACCCACATAAGCAGTGTGTGAGAAAACCCACATGCTGGTTGTGACTATGTGAGATGACACACAAGGGGCTTGTGCCTGATGTGATATGACACTGTCATGTGTGATGACAGATATGATGTGGCACTCCATAAAGCACATGACAAATGTGAGGTGACAATCACACTCTTGGTGTGACAGATGTCATGTGACACTGACATGTGTGTTGAGACAAATAGGTGACAGCCACAGGCATGATGTGACAGATATGTGACACTTGCCTGTTATGACACAGATGAGGTGACCATCACATGGGCATGGTGACAGTTTGGATGTGACACACATAAGTGGTGTGTGACAGCTGTGTGGTGTCAACCACTTGCTGGTTGTGACCATGTGAGGTGACACACAAGTGGGTTGTGCCTGATGTGCTATGACACACTCATGTGATGGGACACATATGACATGACACTCCAGAAGTCATGTGACACATGTGATGTGCTAATCACACTCTTGTTGAGACAGATGTCAGGTAACACTGCCATGTGTGTCGAGACAGAAATAGTGTGACCCTAACAGGCACAATGGGACTGAAATGTTGTGACACTTGCACATTATGACACCCATGAGGTGACAATCACACAGGCATTGGGACAGGTGTGATGTGACAATCATGAGTCTTGTGACAGATGTGTGGTGACATTGACATGCCAATTGTGACCATGTGAGGTGACACACAAGTGAATTTGGAACTGTTACGATGTGACACACGCATGTGCAATGTGACTGGTGTGATGTGACACTCCTGGGAGGCATGTGACTAATATGAGGGGACAATCACACTCTGTGTGTCACAGGAGTCAGGTGACACTCTCAAGTGTGTTGAGACCCATGTGATGTGACAATCACATGTGCAATGACACAGGTATGATGTGACCCTTGGGCATTAAGACACATGAGGTGACAAATACATGAACATTGTGACAGTTGTGATGTGACCGTCATAAGCAGCTTGTGACAGATGTGCGGTGACAATCACATGCCAGTTGTGACCATGTGAGGTGACACACAAGTGGGCTGTGCCTGATGTGATATGACACTCTCATGTGTGATGACAGATAGGATGTGTCACTCTGTAAAGCATGTGCCAAATGTGAGGTAACACACTATGGGTGTAACAGATGTCAGATGACACTGCCACATTTGTTGAGGCAGAAATGCTGTGACAATAACAGACATGATGTGACTGATATGTTATGGCACTTGCGTGTTACAACACAGGTGATGTGACAATCACATGGGCCTTGTAACAGTTTTGATGTGACACACATAAGCATGTGTGACACATGTGTGGTGATCACGTGAGGTGACACACAAATGGCTTGTGCTTGATGTGATATGACTCTCATGTGTGATGACAGGTATGATGCGATGCTCTGTAAAGCAAGTGACAATGTGAGGTGACACACAAGTTGATTGGAACTGATCTGATGTGACACACACATGTGTGATATGAGAGGTATGATGTGACACTCCTGCATGGCATGTGACTTATATGAGGTGACAATCACTCTCTGGGTGTGACACATGTCAGGAGACACTCTCATGCATGTTGAGACAGATGTGATATGACAATCACAGGTGCAATGCGACACATATGATGGGGCATTTGCATGTTAAGATACATGTGGGATGACAACCACAGAAGCGTTGTGACAGTTGTGATGTGACAATCATAAATGGCTTGGGACAAATGAGTGGTGACAATCGTATGCTGATTGTGACCTTCTGAGTTGACATGCATGTGGGTTGTGATGGACATGATGTGACATGCACATGTGAAGTGACAGGTATGCTGTAATGCTTCTGGAAGTCTTCTGACAAATTGAGGTCACAATAACACTCTGAGTGTGACAGGTATCAGGTGACAATGCCACATGTGTTGAGACAGAAATGATATGAGAGCCACAGGCATGATGTGATAGCTATGATGTGACACTTGCCTCTTAAGACACATGGTGAGGTAACAATCACATGAGTGTTGTGACAGTTGTGATGTGACACACATAAGCAATGTGTGACAGGTGTGTGATGACAACCACATGCTGGTTGTGACCATGTGAGGTGACACAAGTGGGTTGTACCTGATGAGATATGACACTCTCACATGTGATGCGACAGATATGATGTGACACTCTGGAAGGCATTTGACACATGTGATGTGACACTCACACTCAGGGTATGACAGATGTCAGATGACACACCCACATGGGCTGAGACAGAAGTGACGTGATAATCATAAGTGTGATGGGATAGATACGATATAATGCTTTCATGTTATGACACATGTGAGGTAACGGCCACATGGGTGTGGTGACAGTTGTGATATGACACTGATAAGAGGCTTGTGACAGATGTGTGGTGACAATCATATGCCAGTGGTGAACACATGAGGTGACAAATGGGTGGTGATGGATGTGACGTGACAGTCCCATATGTGATGTGACAGGGAAACATGACACTTTGTAAGGCACCTGACAAATGGGAGGTGACAAACACACTCTGGGTGTGACAGATGCCAGGTGACACTGCCACATGTGTTGAGACAGAAATGATGCGAGAGTCACAGGCACGATGTGACAGCTATGATGTGACACGTGCATTCTGACATAGGAGAAGTGACAGTCACATGGGTGTTATAACAGTTTTGATGTAACACACAGAAGTATGTGTGACAGATGTGTGGTGACAATCATATGCCAATTGTGACAATGGGAGGTGACACACAACTGGGTTGGATCTGATGTGATGTGACAATCACATGTGCAATGTGACAGGTATGATGTGACAGTTGTGCGTGAAGACACATGTGAGGTGACAGTCACTTGAGCATTGTGACAGTTGTGATGTGAGACTCATAAGTGGCTTGTGACCAGTGTGTGGTGACAATCATATGCAGATTGTGACCATCTGAGATCACATACATATGGGTTTTGACTGATGTGATGTGACATGCACATGTCAGAGGTGACAGGGATGATGTGACACTCCCAGAAGACGTGTGACAAGTGTGAGGTGACAATCACACTGTGGGTGTGACAGATATCAGGTGACACTGCCACGTGTGTTGAGACAGAAATGATGTGATGATCACAGGCATGATATGAGAGATATGATGTGACACTTGCATATTATAACACAGATGAGGTGACCATCACATGGGCATTGTAACAGATTTGACGTGACCCACATAAGCATGTGTGACAGATGTGTGGTGACAATAACATGTGGGTTGTGACCATGTGAGGTGACACACAAGTGGGTTGTGCCTCATGTGATATTTCACTCCCATGTGTAATGTGACAGATATGATGTGACACTCCATAACACATGTGACAAATGTGAGGTGACAATCACACTCGAGGTGTGACATATGTCAGGTGACACTGCCACATGTGTTGAAGTAGAAATGGTGTGACCAATAACAGGCACAATGTGACTGACATTTTTGGATAATTGCATGTTATGACACACATGAGGTGACAATCACTCAGGCATTATGACAGGTGTGATGTGACAATCATAAGAGGCTTGTGACAGATGTGTGGTGACAATCACATGCCAATTGTGACAGGGTGAGCTGATACACACGTGGGTTGTGCCTGAAGTTATGTGACATTCTCATGTGTAATGACATATACTGTGTGATACTCTGTAATGCATGTGACAAATGTGAGGTGACAATCACAGTCTTGGTGTGACAGATGTCATGTGACACTGCCATGTGTGTTGAGACAGAAATGGCATGACAGTCACAGGCTCAATGTGACAGATATGATGTGACAGTTGTGCATGATGACACAGAGGAGGTGACAATCACAAGGGCACAGTGACAGCAGTGATGTGACCCACATAAGCAGTGTGTGAGAAAACCCACATGCTGGTTGTGACTATGTGAGATGACACACAAGGGGCTTGTGCCTGATGTGATATGACACTGTCATGTGTGATGACAGATATGATGTGGCACTCCATAAAGCACATGACAAATGTGAGGTGACAATCACACTCTTGGTGTGACAGATGTCATGTGACACTGACATGTGTGTTGAGACAAATAGGTGACAGCCACAGGCATGATGTGACAGATATGTGACACTTGCCTGTTATGACACAGATGAGGTGACCATCACATGGGCATGGTGACAGTTTGGATGTGACACACATAAGTGGTGTGTGACAGCTGTGTGGTGTCAACCACTTGCTGGTTGTGACCATGTGAGGTGACACACAAGTGGGTTGTGCCTGATGTGCTATGACACACTCATGTGATGGGACACATATGACATGACACTCCAGAAGTCATGTGACACATGTGATGTGCTAATCACACTCTTGTTGAGACAGATGTCAGGTAACACTGCCATGTGTGTCGAGACAGAAATAGTGTGACCCTAACAGGCACATTGTGACTGAAATGTTGTGACACTTGCACATTATGACACCCATGAGGTGACAATCACACAGGCATTGGGACAGGTGTGATGTGACAATCATGAGTCTTGTGACAGATGTGTGGTGACATTGACATGCCAATTGTGACCATGTGAGGTGACACACAAGTGAATTTGGAACTGTTACGATGTGACACACGCATGTGCAATGTGACTGGTGTGATGTGACACTCCTGGGAGGCATGTGACTAATATGAGGGGACAATCACACTCTGTGTGTCACAGGAGTCAGGTGACACTCTCAAGTGTGTTGAGACCCATGTGATGTGACAATCACATGTGCAATGACACAGGTATGATGTGACCCTTGGGCATTAAGACACATGAGGTGACAAATACATGAATATTGTGACAGTTGTGATGTGACCATCATAAGCAGCTTGTGACAGATGTGCGGTGACAATCACATGCCAGTTGTGACCATGTGAGGTGACACACAAGTGGGCTGTGCCTGATGTGATATGACACTCTCATGTGTGATGACAGATAGGATGTGTCACTCTGTAAAGCATGTGCCAAATGTGAGGTAACACACTATGGGTGTAACAGATGTCAGATGACACTGCCACATTTGTTGAGGCAGAAATGCTGTGACAATAACAGACATGATGTGACTGATATGTTATGGCACTTGCGTGTTACAACACAGGTGATGTGACAATCACATGGGCCTTGTAACAGTTTTGATGTGACACACATAAGCATGTGTGACACATGTGTGGTGATCACGTGAGGTGACACACAAATGGCTTGTGCTTGATGTGATATGACTCTCATGTGTGATGACAGGTATGATGCGATGCTCTGTAAAGCAAGTGACAATGTGAGGTGACACACAAGTTGATTGGAACTGATCTGATGTGACACACACATGTGTGATATGAGAGGTATGATGTGACACTCCTGCATGGCATGTGACTTATATGAGGTGACAATCACTCTCTGGGTGTGACACATGTCAGGAGACACTCTCATGCATGTTGAGACAGATGTGATATGACAATCACAGGTGCAATGCGACACATATGATGGGGCATTTGCATGTTAAGATACATGTGGGATGACAACCACAGAAGCGTTGTGACAGTTGTGATGTGACAATCATAAATGGCTTGGGACAAATGAGTGGTGACAATCGTATGCTGATTGTGACCTTCTGAGTTGACATGCATGTGGGTTGTGATGGACATGATGTGACATGCACATGTGAAGTGACAGGTATGCTGTAATGCTTCTGGAAGTCTTCTGACAAATTGAGGTCACAATAACACTCTGAGTGTGACAGGTATCAGGTGACAATGCCACATGTGTTGAGACAGAAATGATATGAGAGCCACAGGCATGATGTGATAGCTATGATGTGACACTTGCCTCTTAAGACACATGGTGAGGTAACAATCACATGAGTGTTGTGACAGTTGTGATGTGACACACATAAGCAATGTGTGACAGGTGTGTGATGACAACCACATGCTGGTTGTGACCATGTGAGGTGACACAAGTGGGTTGTACCTGATGAGATATGACACTCTCACATGTGATGCGACAGATATGATGTGACACTCTGGAAGGCATTTGACACATGTGATGTGACACTCACACTCAGGGTATGACAGATGTCAGATGACACACCCACATGGGCTGAGACAGAAGTGACGTGATAATCATAAGTGTGATGGGATAGATACGATATAATGCTTTCATGTTATGACACATGTGAGGTAACGGCCACATGGGTGTGGTGACAGTTGTGATATGACACTGATAAGAGGCTTGTGACAGATGTGTGGTGACAATCATATGCCAGTGGTGAACACATGAGGTGACAAATGGGTGGTGATGGATGTGACGTGACAGTCCCATATGTGATGTGACAGGGAAACATGACACTTTGTAAGGCACCTGACAAATGGGAGGTGACAAACACACTCTGGGTGTGACAGATGCCAGGTGACACTGCCACATGTGTTGAGACAGAAATGATGCGAGAGTCACAGGCACGATGTGACAGCTATGATGTGACACGTGCATTCTGACATAGGAGAAGTGACAGTCACATGGGTGTTATAACAGTTTTGATGTAACACACAGAAGTATGTGTGACAGATGTGTGGTGACAATCATATGCCAATTGTGACAATGGGAGGTGACACACAACTGGGTTGGATCTGATGTGATGTGACAATCACATGTGCAATGTGACAGGTATGATGTGACAGTTGTGCGTGAAGACACATGTGAGGTGACAGTCACTTGAGCATTGTGACAGTTGTGATGTGAGACTCATAAGTGGCTTGTGACCAGTGTGTGGTGACAATCATATGCAGATTGTGACCATCTGAGATCACATACATATGGGTTTTGACTGATGTGATGTGACATGCACATGTCAGATGTGACAGGGATGATGTGACACTCCCAGAAGACGTGTGACAAGTGTGAGGTGACAATCACACTGTGGGTGTGACAGATATCAGGTGACACTGCCACGTGTGTTGAGACAGAAATGATGTGATGATCACAGGCATGATATGAGAGATATGATGTGACACTTGCATATTATAACACAGATGAGGTGACAATCACATGGGCATTGTAACAGATTTGACGTGACCCACATAAGCATGTGTGACAGATGTGTGGTGACAATAACATGTGGGTTGTGACCATGTGAGGTGACACACAAGTGGGTTGTGCCTCATGTGATATTTCACTCCCATGTGTAATGTGACAGATATGATGTGACACTCCATAACACATGTGACAAATGTGAGGTGACAATCACACTCGAGGTGTGACATATGTCAGGTGACACTGCCACATGTGTTGAAGTAGAAATGGTGTGACCAATAACAGGCACAATGTGACTGACATTTTTGGATAATTGCATGTTATGACACACATGAGGTGACAATCACTCAGGCATTATGACAGGTGTGATGTGACAATCATAAGAGGCTTGTGACAGATGTGTGGTGACAATCACATGCCAATTGTGACAGGGTGAGCTGATACACACGTGGGTTGTGCCTGAAGTTATGTGACATTCTCATGTGTAATGACATATACTGTGTGATACTCTGTAATGCATGTGACAAATGTGAGGTGACAATCACAGTCTTGGTGTGACAGATGTCATGTGACACTGCCATGTGTGTTGAGACAGAAATGGCATGACAGTCACAGGCTCAATGTGACAGATATGATGTGACAGTTGTGCATGATGACACAGAGGAGGTGACAATCACAAGGGCACAGTGACAGCAGTGATGTGACCCACATAAGCAGTGTGTGAGAAAACCCACATGCTGGTTGTGACTATGTGAGATGACACACAAGGGGCTTGTGCCTGATGTGATATGACACTGTCATGTGTGATGACAGATATGATGTGGCACTCCATAAAGCACATGACAAATGTGAGGTGACAATCACACTCTTGGTGTGACAGATGTCATGTGACACTGACATGTGTGTTGAGACAAATAGGTGACAGCCACAGGCATGATGTGACAGATATGTGACACTTGCCTGTTATGACACAGATGAGGTGACCATCACATGGGCATGGTGACAGTTTGGATGTGACACACATAAGTGGTGTGTGACAGCTGTGTGGTGTCAACCACTTGCTGGTTGTGACCATGTGAGGTGACACACAAGTGGGTTGTGCCTGATGTGCTATGACACACTCATGTGATGGGACACATATGACATGACACTCCAGAAGTCATGTGACACATGTGATGTGCTAATCACACTCTTGTTGAGACAGATGTCAGGTAACACTGCCATGTGTGTCGAGACAGAAATAGTGTGACCCTAACAGGCACAATGGGACTGAAATGTTGTGACACTTGCACATTATGACACCCATGAGGTGACAATCACACAGGCATTGGGACAGGTGTGATGTGACAATCATGAGTCTTGTGACCGATGTGTGGTGACATTGACATGCCAATTGTGACCATGTGAGGTGACACACAAGTGAATTTGGAACTGTTACGATGTGACACACGCATGTGCAATGTGACTGGTGTGATGTGACACTCCTGGGAGGCATGTGACTAATATGAGGGGACAATCACACTCTGTGTGTCACAGGAGTCAGGTGACACTCTCAAGTGTGTTGAGACCCATGTGATGTGACAATCACATGTGCAATGACACAGGTATGATGTGACCCTTGGGCATTAAGACACATGAGGTGACAAATACATGAATATTGTGACAGTTGTGATGTGACCATCATAAGCAGCTTGTGACAGATGTGCGGTGACAATCACATGCCAGTTGTGACCATGTGAGGTGACACACAAGTGGGCTGTGCCTGATGTGATATGACACTCTCATGTGTGATGACAGATAGGATGTGTCACTCTGTAAAGCATGTGCCAAATGTGAGGTAACACACTATGGGTTGTAACAGATGTCAGATGACACTGCCACATTTGTTGAGGCAGAAATGCTGTGACAATAACAGACATGATGTGACTGATATGTTATGGCACTTGCGTGTTACAACACAGGTGATGTGACAATCACATGGGCCTTGTAACAGTTTTGATGTGACACACATAAGCATGTGTGACACATGTGTGGTGATCACGTGAGGTGACACACAAATGGCTTGTGCTTGATGTGATATGACTCTCATGTGTGATGACAGGTATGATGCGATGCTCTGTAAAGCAAGTGACAATGTGAGGTGACACACAAGTTGATTGGAACTGATCTGATGTGACACACACATGTGTGATATGAGAGGTATGATGTGACACTCCTGCATGGCATGTGACTTATATGAGGTGACAATCACTCTCTGGGTGTGACACATGTCAGGAGACACTCTCATGCATGTTGAGACAGATGTGATATGACAATCACAGGTGCAATGCGACACATATGATGGGGCATTTGCATGTTAAGATACATGTGGGATGACAACCACAGAAGCGTTGTGACAGTTGTGATGTGACAGTCATAAATGGCTTGGGACAAATGAGTGGTGACAATCGTATGCTGATTGTGACCTTCTGAGTTGACATGCATGTGGGTTGTGATGGACATGATGTGACATGCACATGTGAAGTGACAGGTATGCTGTAATGCTTCTGGAAGTCTTCTGACAAATTGAGGTCACAATAACACTCTGAGTGTGACAGGTATCAGGTGACAATGCCACATGTGTTGAGACAGAAATGATATGAGAGCCACAGGCATGATGTGATAGCTATGATGTGACACTTGCCTGTTAAGACACATGGTGAGGTAACAATCACATGAGTGTTGTGACAGTTGTGATGTGACACACATAAGCAATGTGTGACAGGTGTGTGATGACAACCACATGCTGGTTGTGACCATGTGAGGTGACACAAGTGGGTTGTACCTGATGAGATATGACACTCTCACATGTGATGCGACAGATATGATGTGACACTCTGGAAGGCATTTGACACATGTGATGTGACACTCACACTCAGGGTATGACAGATGTCAGATGACACACCCACATGGGCTGAGACAGAAGTGACGTGATAATCATAAGTGTGATGGGATAGATACGATATAATGCTTTCATGTTATGACACATGTGAGGTAACGGCCACATGGGTGTGGTGACAGTTGTGATATGACACTGATAAGAGGCTTGTGACAGATGTGTA